>NC_069079.1:72108906-72411937 GCF_025698485.1 Gossypium arboreum | reverse complement strand
GATTCGGAAGAAAAGAATCGAGTGAGAAAACAAGTGAGCAAGTGAGGATTATTTCTACTAACCCACCTGTTCGATCTTCTTGTGAATTAACTTTTCAGGTTCCTAGAAGTTTGTGCGACCAATTCCATCTACATTTCCTTCCAAACGAGAGGTGTTTTAGGTTGTTCGAAAAGGTAAGTTCGCGAATGACTACCACCCACTTGCGATCGAAGGTAAGGAAGGTAAGGATTCTTTGTTTATCGAATCAAAGTCACTTGATTTGGATAATTTTGTTCACTTACTGTTGTTAACGAATTTGTTTTAAAAGGTGCCATATACTGACTTTTCTTATGACGATTACTACATTGGCAAATTTGTTGACAACATTGGATTAGTTTTCTAAGCGAATTTTGAACATGTTTGATCAAAGTCATCACGTAAAAATTCTCATGTGTTTGACCTGCAAAATTTTTGAACTCATGTGTTAAATCTTTATGTTTAAATATGCCTGCTCAATTGATTTGTGATAAATCTGCCTGTTTGAAAAGTTGCATGTTCGTTAAAAATTCTTTGTTTGGCATCCATGTTAAAAGATCTTCACATGATATGTGCAATTGTGTTCTTCATGAACAATCTTTGAGTTTTTGTGCGAAATTTCCATGTAGTGATTTGCATTCCCGATTAATACTCTTGAAGTATAAACCTTTGTATTTTGGTATGCTCGGTTTGTCAAATCAACATGTGTGTTTAAACTAGTGAAATATAATTCGTGTGGTGAGTTGATTATATCTTTTTCTAATATGTTGCTTGTTGGAATTCCTAAACAAGTTCGTGTGTTCAAGCTTGGTATTTGCTACATGAATTCATTTTATGGAAACATTAAGCACTTTGCATCATTTGTAATCAAAATATGTTTGCTTGATGTTCAAACTTTTGATAAGAAGGTGAAATTCAATGATTTGGGTTTCAATTTTGATTCATTTATTAATCACCTTGTTTGGCCACATCTGAAATTTTCGTTTCATTTCGAGAAGGTAAGGCTAACCTATGTTTTTGGAATTGAATCAAATTTCCATGGTAACTTTCCTTTTCCATTTAAGTCCATAGTTTTCGTTAATACTAACCATTCTCATTTTTGTGAATTCCACCCCTCGAGGAGCATGACATGTAATAGGTTTGACTTACATTATCTATCCAAAGAGAGAAGATTCATTTTGACTGAGAAAGGTAAACCCAATCCTCAATTGTCTTCCCTTCATATTCGTCAAGGTAAGTCATCTGAAAATTTTCAAATAACTTTGCTCAATTCGATTGAAGTTGAAAATTCCCTTGATTTTTTGTTTGGAAATTATTTATACTTTGATGTGATGGATTTTTCCTTTTGGCATTGTGATGATGTGATTATTACGTTGGAATTTGGAGACCCCTCTCATGTTGTTCAAAAACGAAAGGAAGAGTTAGCATACCTTTGGCCATGGCATACCTTGCATGAGCAAGACAAGGGACCAAATGAGTTACTATATTCGATTAAAGAAATTAAAATGTTTTGGATGAGGAATAATGTGTTTAAGTGCCTACCATCATTTTCAACCAATTATCCCTTGATCCAACTTAGTTTTCATGTTTGTAACGATGGTCTAACGAAACTCTTTGATAAATTTACGTATGCTTACTTTGTCCAATTGAGATTTTTGGCATATGTTCGATTGAATGAATATTTTATGAACTATCGAACACATTTGAATTTGACTCCTTTGAGTTTCTTTTTACCGACTGTGGTAAGAATTTTTCAGGTTTGTGTGACATCTTCCATCCCATTTGATCAAGGAAAACCATGCACGAGTCAAAGTTCTCCCACGGATAAACAGCTCGACTTGAGGCCAAGTCGCCTAAAAGAGGGGGGGAATGATACGAGCACGCCCCGCGAACTTTATCGAGCAAGTCTGTCAAGCCGAGCAATGACATGTTGGCAAGCTGATCCCAGCTCGTTTCTAGCTCCACGACCTCCGTCCAGCTCAAATCCAGCTTATTCGAGCTAAATCCATCTTACCTGAGCTAAACCGAGCTCACTCCTAGCTCACTTTCAACTCACAAGCTAAACCTTAGCTCAACTTTAGCTCACGAGCTAAAAACCTTAGCTCATTTTAGTTTAAACTCAGTTTTGTCTTTAATGCATTAAATAAAAATTTGCACATATTTATTTAAGCATTAAACTTGTCTTATATTAATATTTGTTATTAATATGTCATAGTCATTACATAAATTGATTATGTTCACATAGCTGAATTAATGCATGACATTAATGTGTTCACATCATGCCGAATTTATGAGTGTTCATGAGATATCTTAATGACTTGTTTATTTCATGTAGGTACATCCCTTTGGACGGTACAATGTATGGATGAAGAAACATCTCTTTTGGGCATTCCACACTCCTGAATGAAGAAGTATTAAATGCTGGTGCATGTACGGCTAGATGCAAGGTTTCTACAAATTCATGCATGTGTCGAATGCATGTATGGACATTAAAGGCTAGTCCATGAATGGATCAAATGCATGGGATGATAGAATGCATGAATGGCTTAAGTGCATGTATGGTGGCTGTCTCCTAACTTTCCAAGGCACTTATTCGGTGAAGAAGTAGCTGTTCACACTTTGAATTGACCTATAAGCTACTATACATGCATGGATGGGTTCAAGAACGTCCAAAGGAAGGAATTAACTCAATAATTCAACACATTGATTGAATTAAGTGTATGCACAAAGGGGAGAACGAATTTACTAGGTTCATGCTGCCATTTATGAACCTACATGCTATTAAAGAGTTTAATTATGAGGATACATGTTCCATACAAGTGCATGAACGTCCAAAGGAGATGAATGCAACCTTTGGTGCACATAGAAGTCACTTGAAACCTTTGTTTATGATTAAGCATTCATGCACACACTTAGGGGGAAGAAAGTGTCTATTCAACTAGTTCATGAATCAGCCGAATTTATGAACTATTTTAATACATTAGTGTGAACGTTTTTATTATTATGTGAACACCTAGATGCTGAATTTGAATGGTCATCTATGTGCCTATAAGTATTTGTTTTCTTTCAATTGTAAGGGACTTTTTGCCAAAATTTTTATTGAATTTAATCTTGTGAGAATTTTCTTCTCTAAACTTTGTTTGAGACTTTTCACTTAATGAAACTTTGTTAAACTTTCATGGAATTTGTGAGATTTCTTTCTCTCATATTTCATTGAGGACTTCGTTGGCTTATCTAGGAAGCCTAGTGGCGTCAACCCTGTTCTTCACTATCCTGAACTTGTCACTATCAAATAGTGTGGCGTTCACCCATATACCGAGGTTCCTACTTTGCTAAGTAGCGGGTCGAGGTTTATCACTTTCATCCTCCACCTTGAAAGCCTATAAGCATTTGGGTCTATATTTTCTAATATTGGTTCGTGCTTGCTTTTAAGAACCCTTTTCTTCCATATCCATCCTCTATTTACTTCTTTCACTTTCCCTTCTAATTTAGCCAAACCTATACATATTATTCTTATCCATAAACCATCATAGAACCATTATACATAGCTTCCGTCCTATTTTTCCATCAGCTTCATTTCAAAAGTGAATTGAACGATACTTTCTCGTAGACGATCGGGCAACTCAGCATACGACTCGACTCTCCCTGAGGCGGTTCGTATCATTGACCCATTACCTATCAAAGGTAAGCACGCCTGGGGCATCTTCGAGTGCAAACCAAGATCTAAATGAGCTGCCTAAAGGACCTATAACTCAAGCTCATGCTAAACATTTCCTAGAAGCTAGTTTAGCTTCTAATGCAAAACCTTGGTTCGAAACAAGGGCCAAAGCTCACAAAATCAGCTTGAAGCAACTATCCAAAGGACCCGTGCATTGTTGGCAAGCTGATCCTAGCTCATTTCCAGCTCCTCGAGCTCCGTCCAGCTCAACTCAGCTCATTTGAGCTCGTTTCAGCTCATTTAAGCTCAACCGAGCTTACTTTCAGCTCCTTCTTTCTTTATTTCAATAAACTAAGTCTTAATTTAGTTTATAATTAAGTTTGCTACAGCTCATGCCGAAACGCCTAGCTCAATTTCAGCTCATTAAGTGTTTTGACTATTTTTGAGCTAGCCGAATTTACTTCATAAGTTGACTTATAATTATTATGTTTGAATTTAGTTAATTTCATTAAATTGTTTAATTATTAATTATTATGATTTTTATGAATAGTTATATTTTAATTAATTGTGTGTTAATTCATGTAGGTTAGCCGAATGTGGAAGGTACATTCATGAATAGATGCATGAACGGGAAAGTTCAATGAATAGGAAGATTCATGCACGGCTTGGTTCAATGCTTGGAGGGAATTAAGTTCATATACATGGGAGGTTAATTACATGCATGTGGATTAAGAAGATACATTCACTTTGGACGGCACACATGCATGAATGAAGGCATTTATTGCATGTTCATGTATGGCCAGATTCAAGCTCCCTTCTAGTTCATGCATGGCCGAATGTATGTGGGTGAAATACATGAATTGTTTGCTGTCCAATTGACTTCCCTAGGTGTCTATTCGGCAAAGAGACACTTTTTGAATGATTCATTCATCCTATGGCCGAATTTAGGCAAGCTATTGAGTTCCCAAGACATCACATTCATCCAAGATGCTTTGCTTACACATGAAGCTGTCCAATGGAGTTCCCATCAGCCAAATTTAGTCCTAGCTAATTAAAGACTTGTTCTAGATTATTCTAGTGCATTCATAGCTGAATTTATTTAGTCTTTAAAGCTATTAGTTTGTCCATTCAGCTACTACTTGTTAGCCTATAAATAGTTTGCACATTTCATTGTAAAGGGACTTTTGCCAAATTTGTTAATGAACATTTGTTCTTGTGAGGTTGCTTCCTCTCATATCTCGTACAAGTTTCGAAAGACTTATCTGGCTTGTGCTAGTGGCGCCAATCGTCTTGTTTGAACTTATCACCAATCTTGGTGTGGCGTTCACCTATCCATCTATCCATCTTTTCACCTTAACAATATAGGAACCGGGGTGACACTTCTTAGTGTTGAATCATTCCTGACGTTAATTTTGTTTTCTATTCCCATCCTTCGAATTATTTTCTTGTTATTCCAAACCGAGCCATTTAACCATCATCCATCTTTGCTACTAAATTGAACCTATTACTAAATTCACCCTACTTTGAAACCTTCCGCTTACCCGTATCTTTTCATTCACTTCTAGTTCTAAAACCCAAAGCACGAACAACTCTCTCGAACGACGATCGGGCAACTAAGTGAATTCGACTCATCATCCTGAGCCGGATCACATCAGAATGCCACACTCATTTGGAGTGATAAGTTCGGGAAAAAAAACTAGGTTGACGCCACTGACAACAAATAAGCCAACAAATCTATAAACAAAATTTGAGAGAAGAGAAATCTCACAAATTGATATAAGTTTATTAAAAATTTGACAAAAGTTTTTAAACAAAGAAATGAGCTAGCTATTTATAATATTCACAAGGCTAGTCGAATAGCCAACTTTAGTTAGCTGAACAACCATTTGACTTCAGCCTAATTAAGTTAGAAAATTCCAGAATATGTTTAGGAAAATGATACAAACCGCCTCAGGGAGAGTCGAGTCGTATGCGAGTTTGCCCGATCGTCTACGAGAAAGTATCATTCGGTTTGTTCAAAAAAGATGTTTCTAAATAAATTAGGCGAAAGCCATTCAAGGGGTTCAAATGAAGGGTTTAAAATATGAATATTAAGGTTCGATTTAAAGTAAATGAAAGAATGGAAAGAAGGAACTCAAAAGCAACCACGGACCAATATTAGAAAATATCGACCCAAATGCTTATAGGCTTTCAAGGCGAAAATGAAAATAATAAAACCTCGACCCACTACTTAGCAAAGTAGGAACCTCGGTATAAGGGTGAAAGAAACAGGGTTGACGCCACTACTAGGTAGATAAGTCAACAAAGTCTCAAGCAAAGTTTAGAGAAGAAATTTCTCACAAGATTAAATTCAATAAAAAATTTGGCAAAAAGTCCCTTATAATTGAAAGAAAACAAATACTTATAGGCACATAGATGACCATTCAAATTCGGCATCTAGGTTTTCACACAATAATAAAAACGTTCACACTAATGTATTAAATAGTTCATAAATTTGGCAGATTCATGAACTAGTTGAATGGACACTTTCTTCCCCCAAGTGTGTGCATGAATGCTTAATCATAAAGAAAGGCTTCAAGTGACTTGTATGTGCACCAAAGGTTGTATTCATCTCCTTGGGACGTTCCGAACATGTATCCTCATAATTAAACTCTTTAATAGCATGTAGGTTCATAAATGGTAGCATGAACCTAGTAAATTCGTTCTCCCCTTTGTGCATACACTTAATTCAATCAATGTGTTGAATTATTGAGTTAATTCCTTCCTTTGGACGTTCTTGAACCCATCCATGCATGTGTAGTAGCTTATAGGTCAATTCAAAGTATGAACTGCTACTTCTTGGCCGAATAAGTGCCTTGGAAAGTTAGGAGACAGCCACCATACATGCACTTAAGCCATTCATGCATTCTATCATCCCATGCATTTGATCCATTCATGGACTAGCCTTTAATGTCCATACATGCATTCAACACATGCATGAATTTGTAGAAACCTTGCATCTAGCCGTACATGCATCAAAGATTTAATACTTCTTCATTCATGAGTGTGGAATGCCCAAAAGAGATGTTTCTTCATCCATACATTGTACCGTCCAAAGGGATGTACCTACATGAAATAAACAAGTCATTAAGATATCTCATGAACACTCATAAATTCGGCATGATGTGAACACATTAATGTCATGCATTAATTCAGCTATGTGAACATAATCAATTTATGTAATGACTATGACATATTAATAACAAATATTAATATAAGACAAGTTTAATGCTCAAATAAATATGTGCAAATTTTTATTTAATGCTTTAAAGACAAAACCGAGTTTAAACTAAAATGAGCTAAGCTTTAGCTCATGAGCTAAAGTTGAGCTGAGGCTAAACTCCTAAGCTGAAGTTGAGCTAAGGTTTAGCTCGTGAGTTGAAAGTGAGCTAGGAGTGAGCTCGGTTTAGCTCAGAAAAGATGGATTGAGCTCGAATAAGCTGGATTTGAGCTGGACGGAGCTTGTGGAGCTGGAAACGAGCTAGGATCAGCTTGCCAACATGTCATTTCTCGGCTTGACAGACTTGCTATATAAAGTTCACGGGGCGTGCTCATATCAGAAAGTTTCTTGAAGCTTCTTATCCATGGAGAACATCAATGGACGACTTCTAGAGGCACTTGTTCAGCTGGAATTTAATTGGATATCTTAGGAACTAAATTGCTTCAATAAATTTAACTTTGGTGTTTGGAAAGCTTAATTGAGCTGATGCTTAGAAGAGCTGAATGGTCTTGAAGTTTAATGTTGATACGAACCGTCTCGGGAAGAGTCGAGTCGTATGTAGATTGCCCGATCGTCTACAAGTTACGTTAGGATTAGTTGAGTTGAAGGTATAGTCAGAGTAGAAAGAGGGGTACGAATGGAATGGTAGGAACGAAAGGGTATGAACAAAATGGTATGAACAAATTGGTCGGTTTAGGTTCGATTAAGTAAAGAAGAAAGAACGGGTTTGAACTACTAAAGGTACTTTCAAGAACCGAATACTGAAATGGTATCGACCCGTTGATTTAGCCTTTTGAGTTCAGTTATAGGTTTGGTAAGGGAAACCTCGACCCACTATCTAACAAGATAGGAACCTCGGTATGTTGAACGCCACACTACGAATAGTGATAAGTTCGGGTACGACAAAGAACACGGTTGACACAACTAGAACGCTAGGAACGCCAAACGAATCTTTGAACGAAATATAAGAAAAGTTTGCCTCACGATTTTGGCAGCATAACATTAACAAAAGTTTCAAAAGTCCTTTACATGGAAATTGAACAAGTATTTATAGGCCTAAGTCTAGGTAGCCGATTGGCCTTTCATGCTTACACATTAATTAAAGAAAATTCTAGAAAAATAACTCTTAATATGCATGACCAGATTCGGTTTTGGGAATGGTGGATGAATGCATCTTCATGCTTAAGAAAACTCAAAGTGAATGCATGATATCCAATGGTCACTTGTAGATTCGGCCAACCTTGTTAAATGAAGCAATGTTTGGCCAAAAAGTTTGAATTAATTGTGGACACTCCAAGGGCCATCATGTGTGTGAAACCGAATGTTGAAGAGTCTTCTAGTGTGAACAAGGTGAACCGAATGGTCTTACCATGTGAACATAGGTGTGAACGAATTAAGGAGAGTCATGGGGAAGCTAATTGGCCAAGCTATCTTCATGCATGTGTGAGTGCCCTTTGGCTGAATGGTCACCTTGGAGAATGAAGAGATAGCACACCATACATGAATGGAAGCATTCATGAACCTTAAAGACATTGAATATGGTCATACATGCACTTGGCCGAACATTCACCTAAGAGATTCAAGCCCCCCAACCGTCCATGCACCTTCAAAATTCATGCTTGCTTTTAATCTCCATATGTCCATTGCATTCCTACAAGAAATGTGAACATAATTAATTCAAACTAATGTGAACACAAATATCAACATTAAATTCGATTATGACAAATTTAATTATCATCAATAAACACTTTTAAGACATACTTAATATAACTAATGTGAACTAAATTTAATATGTAGGATATTAATTAACTAATTATTGAACTTATTAATTAAAAAGTCAATAGTAGTCAAATGAATTCAAAGTGAACTCCATGAGCTGATGGTTAATTCATGAGTTAAACTCGAGCTGGGCTTAAACTCGTGAGCTGATAATGAGCTGGTCCCGAGCTAATGAGCTGGTGTGGAGCTACATGGGAGCTAACTTGAACTGAAGGTGAGCTCGTTGAGCTGAACTAAACTTGTAGAAAAGTTCGGCATGGATTTCTAAAATGGCCACTAACTGGTTCGATAGGTCTAGCATTGACATCATCCCTGATACGATCTGCCTCGGGGTGAGTCAAGTCGTATGTGAGTTTGCCCGATCGTCTACGAAGAAGTAGCGTTCAATTTGTTCAAAAGGATGTTTTAACGTAAATAATGGCGGAAGCTATGTAAAAGGATTCAAAGATGGGTTTATGGATATGAAGTTTATGTAGATGGGTTTATGGATATAAAGTTTTTGTAGGTTTGGTTATAATGAAACGAAAAGATGGAATGGAATGGAAATGAAAATGATCTCAAAAACAAACACGAACCAATATTAGAAAATATTGACCCAAATATTTATAAGTTTTCAAGGTGGTCGAATGGAGAATATGAGAACCTCGACCCGCTACTTAGCAAAGTAGGAACCTTGGTATGTTTGAACGCCACACTACGAGTAGTGATAAGTTCAGTTTTCAACAAAGAAAATGGATGACACAACTAGAACACTAGGTAGCCAACAAATCTTTGAACAAAAACAGAGAAAAGTTTGCCTCACAAATTTGGCAGAATATCATTCAAAAATGTCCAAAAAGTAGTGTCCCAAAAGGCTTGGTTACAAGAATTTATAAGGCTAAAATGAGCTAGCCGAATGGTCACATAGTAAAGTGCTATTAAAGGGCTAATTATAAATTAAAGACTTTTGAAATTCTAGAGTCAATAACTCCTCTCTTCAACTAACTAAATTAATGTCCTTAAAGGCTTGAAAAATGACTCTTGATTTTCCCTTTGGCTAGTTGAATAAACTCCAGCCACTTTAATGAAATTTGCAATGCATAAATTGTCCATTAAGTAGCAAAAAAACGTTGGGGTATTTGAACAAGTTGCTACCAGATTTTAAAGGACATGAAATGCTCCTTTAAACTCTCTTTAATGATGCTTAATGCTTCCTTTATAAAAGCCCCTCTTTGTAACCAAAATAACTTGAAAAGTCTCCTTTATTGAATGCGTAACAACCTTTGTGAATTGAAAAGTCACCTGCAATTAAAACATATGTAACCGTCACATTTATTCAATTATTAAGCTTTAAACAAATTAACAACTACGTAAATAAATGAACACACACTTATGCATCATTTATTCCAACAACTAGTTAATTAAAAGAAGTATTTAATGAACTTTAACTCATGCACCAATAAATTAACCTAGTAACTAGATTAATTAAAGAAGCAACTCATTAAATTAAATTCATCAAATAAACTCATTTAATTAAACTAAGATGAGTTGTATTAATGACCAGCAACTCATTTATTAAACTAAGAGGCTTAAATGCAAGTATTAAAATGCAAACTAAATGCAAAGCTAAAAGAAATAAATAAAAGTTCAATTTAGTTGGAACGGGTTCAAGGAGCGAAAATTGAGCTGAAATTAGTTTGCAAAATGTTGCAAGGACACTTCATTAAGCTGGTCCCAACTCGATCTATTTCCCCAACCAAAGCCTCGCCCCACACTTGATTAACTAAGGCCGAAATGGCCTCCTTGAATTGCTTAGCTCGAGCTCGCGTAATTGGTCCTTGAGGCAGCACCATTGAGTCCTTGCTCGAACTTGATGCACTCCAGGTCGCGATCGTATCATTCCCCCCTCTTTTAGGCGACTTGTCCTCAAGTCGAGCTGTTTGTCCATGGGAGAACTTTGACTTATGCATGGTTTTCCTCGGTCAAATGGGATGGAAGATGTCACACAAACCTGAAAAATTCTTACCACAGCCAATAAAAAGAAACTCAAAGGAGTCAGATTCCAATGTGTTCGATAGTTCATAAAAAATTCATTCAATCGAACATATGCCAAAAATCTCAATTGGTCAAAGCAAGCATACGTAAATTTATCAAGTTTCGTTAGACCAACGTTGCAAACATGAAGACTAAGTTGGATCAAGGTATAATTGGTTGTAAACGATGGCAGGCACTTAAACACATTATTCCTCATCCAAAACATTTCAATATGTTTATTCAAAAATAACAATTCATGGGAATGTACACGCAAAGTGTACCATGGCCAATTGGAAACTAAATCACTCTTTCGCTTATTAACAACATGATTTGTGTAATCACTTTCCAACACAAACGGATCACTACTAGGCCAAAGACAACAATCAATCACAACAAGGTACAAACAATTTCCAAACATCAAACCATCAAAAAGATTTTCAACAACATTCGAATAGAGTAAAGGTATTTGAAAATTTTCGTAAACTTTACCTTGTCGATCTTGAAGAGAAGAAAATTTATGTTCAGTTTTACCTTTTTCAAACAAGATGAATCTTCTCTCTTCAAACAGATAATGTAAAACAAACCTTTTATCTCGATCAACTTGGGTGGGTGACGAAGCACCATGACAGCTCGTGCTTTTTAAAGGGTTACATTCACAAAAATGTAAAAGGTTAGTTTCAATAGGAGGTATGGACTGAAAAGAAAAAAATCAATCATCATTGAAATTTGATTCAAGTCCCAAAGCATAAGTCGATCTTACCTTCTCTAAAAATTGAAACCCAAATCATTGAATTTCACCTTCTTATCAAAAGTTCGAACATCAAGCAAACATAATTCGAATGCAAATGATGCAAAGTGCTTAATGTTTCCATAAAATGAATTCATGTAGCAAATACCAGGCTTGAACACACGAACTTGGTCATTTGATTTAGCAGGCAACATGTTAAATAAGGAAAATATAATCAACTCATCGCATGATTCAAATTTCAATTTTTCAATTAGACTTGAAAAATTGGCACAACCAAGCATATTCATTTTATCACCAAAGAAACGATGCAACATGTTATCATGGAAGTAAATCAAAGGAAACTTAAACATGCAAATACTCGAACAATCTTGCATCGTAATTTCTACTCGAACAGATAGATCAAAGCATGGAAATCTCGCACAAAATTTTAGAGATTTATCTTGAAGAACAAAGTCAAACAGATCAATTATTTCATGCAAAAAACTTTTAACGCATATATCGAGCAAAGAAGTTGTGATCATGCGACCTTTCAAAAATTCAAATCCATCAAAAATCATTTGAATAGGCACGTTTAAACAGAAAGATGAATTCAAAGAATTTTTATAATCAAACAACTCAAAACGTGAAAAACTACTATCACACACATTCACAATTTGCACAAGATGAACCAATCCAACAGAATCAACAGAATTGCCGTTATAAAACATGTCATAAGACGGAATCTTCATGGTATCTTTTAAATCAACATCGTTAACATTAATATATGAACAACAATTAGCCAAATCAAAAGATGGAAATTCTTCAAAAGTTATGCCATCAAAACCTTTATGAGTAATTTTTAAATCAGGCGGCCTTGACTCGATAAACAAAGATTCCTTACCTTCCTTACCTTCGATTTCCAATGGGTGGCAGTCGTCATGAACTTACCTTTTTCAAACAACTGAAAACGCCTCTCATTTTGAAGGGATCGGAGTTGGTTTGGTCGTACGGACTTTTAGGAACCCGAAAAAAGATCACAAAAGATCGAAAGCGTAGTGTTAGTAGAAAGAATCCTCGCTTGCTCACTAACATCATTTTCACTCGATTCTATTTCTTCTGAATCACTCGTTTCTTTTATCTCAATTTCTTTTTCCACTCTTTTTTCTTGTTCACATTCTTTCTCTTTTTCGCTTCTCTCAATTTCTTTTAGAATCCACTCGTTTTCTCTCATGATCATCTTTTGCCTCTCTTTTCTTTCACTCTCTTTTTGTTATTTTTCTTTTTCAACGGCTTTTTCAATGACTTTCTCAATCTCTTTCAAGAATCTCTCATTTTCTCTCTTACTCGCCTCTTGCCTCTCTTTCATTTCTTTTTCTCTCATTTTTTCTTTACAACTTGAAGATAATACAAGTGAATCAGCATGATAAGTATTTTGTTCGAAAGATGTGAAATCATTTAGATAGAGTTCACGATCAATTCTTTGAGAATGAGTCTTCGTGGATGCATACGAAGACTTACTTGGGCTCCCTCGTTCGTTATCTCGAAAGACCTTAGACTCGAAGCTTTCTTTCTTTCTACTCAAATTTCTTGTCGAATAGGTATCACAATAGAAATCTCTTCTCGAGTAGTCATCAGATGTGTGTCTTCGTGATGTTCTTGACTCCTTTTTCTGACTTGGAACAATTTGCTTTCGTTGAACTTTTGCTCGATGGTCTAGATTTTCTTGGACAGGCTTGATTTTTCGATCGAGCATGCACTCCATCTCTTTCAACAAATATTGAAATTCAAAGGCTGAAAACTCTTCTCGAGACATGATTAATAGATGAAAAGAAAAATGAATAAAACAAAACAGAAAATGAATACCTTACCACTAACCTCACTAGTCACTCACAATAAAATTTGAATGGCACTCACACTCGTGTTTGCACTCAAGATCGGCTTTTTCAACACTCTAATGCTCTCACAACACTCGTGCCTTTTACCTCTCTTTACCTTTCTCGTGATTTCGTAAGCAGATTTGCCAAGGCTTAACCTTAGTCTAGGTGGTCGGTTTCAAATGGGTAACAAGGGATGATGTGATTTACAACTGGGTAGGCTTACAAGAAAGAGTATAATTCGGGTATAGTGTGGCGAAAAGGTCAAGGATGGAAGTGGATGAGAGGGTAAAGGTTTCAGGATTGAAAAATGGAGAAGAAGTAAAACTATGTTCAAATTTTCAGATTTTGTTTTTTTTTCTAGAATTTTTGTTTGAAATTTTTTTTCGTTTTTTTTTGTTTTTTTTGAAACTTACTTGATGAGTCACAAACTATTCCTGGAGTAAATTCGAATGCTCGTACTCCTCGTTTTTATAGCTCTGATACCAAATGATACGATCCGCCTCGGGGTAAGTCGAGTTGTATGTGAGTTTGCCCGATCGTCTACGAAGGAATAGCATTCGATTTGTTCAAAAGGATGTTTTAACGTAAATAATGGCGGAAGCTATGTAAAAGGATTCAAAGATGGGTTTATGGATATGAAGTTTATGTAGATGGGTTTATGGATATAAAGTTTTTGTAGGTTTGGTTATAATGAAACGAAAAGATGGAATGGAATGGAAATGAAAATGATCTCAAAAACAAACACGAACCAATATTAGAAAATATTGACCCAAATGTTTATAAGTTTTCAAGGTGGCCGAATGGAGAATATGAGAACCTCAACCCGCTACTTAGCAAAGTAGGAACCTTGGTATGTTTGAACGCCACACTACGAGTAGTGATAAGTTTAGTTTTCAACAAAGAAAATGGATGATACAACTAGAACACTAGGTAGCCAACAAATCTTTGAACGAAAACAGAGAAAAGTTTGCCTCACAAATTTGGCAGAATATTATTCAAAAATGTCCAAAAAGTAGTGTCCCAAAAGGCTTGGTTACAAGAATTTATAAGGCTAAAATGAGATAGCCGAATGGTCACATAGTAAAGTGCTATTAAAGGGCTAATTATAAATTAAAGACTTTTGAAATTCTAGAGTCAATAACTCCTCTCTTCAACTAACTGAATTAATGTCCTTAAAGGCTTGAAAAATGACTCTTGATTTTCCCTTTGGCTAGTTGAATAGACTCCAGCCACTTTAATGAAATTTGCAATGCATAAATTGTCCATTAAGTAGCAAAAAAAATGTTGGGGTATTTGAACAAGCTGCTACCAGATTTTAAAGGACATGAAATGCTCCTTTAAACTCTCTTTTAATGATGCTTAATGCTTCCTTTATAACAGCCCCCTCTTTTGTAAACAAAATAACTTGAAAAGTCTCCTTTATTGAATGTGTAACAGCCTTTGTGAATTGAAAAGTCACCTGCAATTAAAACATATGTAACCGTCACATTTATTCAATTATTAAGCTTTAAACAAATTAACAACTACGTAAATAAATGAACACACACTTATGCATCATTTATTCCAATAACTAGTTAATTAAAAGAAGTATTTAATGAACTTTAACTCATGCACCAATAAATTAACCTAGTAACTAGATTAATTAAAGAAGCAACTCATTAAATTAAATTCATCAAATAAACTCATTTAATTAAACTAAGATGAGTTGTATTAATGACCAGCAACTCATTTATTAAACTAAGAGGCTTAAATGCAAGTATTAAAATGCAAACTAAATGCAAAGCTAAAAGAAATAAATAAAAGTTCAATTTAGTTGGAACGGGTTCAAGGAGCGAAAATTGAGCTGAAATTAGTTTGCAAAATGTTGCAAGGACACTTCATTAAGCTGGTCCCAACTCAATCTATTTCCCCAACCAAAGCCTCGCCCCACACTTGATTAACTAAGGCCGAAATGGCCTCCTTGAATTGCTTAGCTCGAGCTCGCATAATTGGTCCTTGAGGCAGCACCATTGAGTCATTGCTCGAACTTGATGCACTCCAGGTCGAGATCGTATCAATCCCACACATGCTGAACTAAAGCTATAACGGCTTCTTTAAATTGTTTTGCACGATCCTTTGTGATCGGCCCTTGAGGTAGCACCATCGAATCTCGGCTTGGACTTGACTTATGGGAAGCCGTGATCGTATCAAATGTACTCCTTGGGTAGCTAGCCAGCCAAGTAATGTGAATGCATGGGTTGCTGGTGTGAAAGCTTTCAATGCCAGCTTGGAAGAGCTAGCCAGTCACTTTGGGAAGAACAATCAGTAGCTTGTGGTGGCTGTTGCAATGACCGAACCATCATGTCTCTTGGAGAAGATAAACCAGCAGCTAGCTTGCATTAATGCCGTCCCAAACTTTGCACCTGCACTCAATTAATTCAGCATATTAATTCAACTTAGACAAATTAATTCCACCATCTCAATGACATATTAAAACCTTATTTTTTAGCTAAGACACATTAAACATGTAAGGTTTAAGACATGTCTTAAATTTAGCTGAAGTTAGACAAATTAATTAGCTAAATTGGCTGGACAAATTAAAGGGGCAGCAAGATTTAAATTGGTCCTAAACTTGACACATTAAAATAGCATTAATCATAATTAAAATGTCCAAAATTAAACAAATTAAAACTCAATTAATTATTTAAGCTGACTTAACTAATTTAACTAACTTATTTAATTTATTCCCACAAACAAATTAAATGGAAAATTAAAGGATGAGCTCAATTCACTAGATGGAGCTGAGTTGAGCTCATGGAACAGAATGGAAGCTAAGGTCGACTTGCAAAAGAATGCAAGGAGTCCTTGTTGAGTAGATTTGAGCTCCTTCAATGTGTCCATCCATGGATTCATTCCATATGTGAGCATCTAAGGCTGAAACATGCTCTTTAAAGGATTTAGCTTGCACTCGTGTAATGAGGCCTTGGGGTAGCTCGATCAAACCTTGCTCAAGCTAGAGGAGCTCCGGGGCGTGCTCGCATCATCCCCCCTCTTCGAAACGACTTGTCCTCAAGTCAGATTCTGCATCAAATGGGGATAAGTCAGTCACATGAAAGTTGCACTTATGTTATACTCACCCGGTAAACCAAGTTTGTAGGAGTTCTCGTTGATTCTTTCGATGACTTGGAATGGTCCATCTCCTCAGGGTAATAACTTAGACCTCCATTGGACTGGGAATCATTCTTTGTGCATATAAACCCAAACCCAATCACCAAGTTCAAAGACAACTCATTTTTGCCCTTTGTTTGCCGTTCGCACATAAGTCTCGATCCTAGCCTCAATGTTGGCCTGCACCTTTTGATGGAGGCCCTTGACATAATCGGCCTTTTTCCTAGCATCTGCATGGATAAGTTGATCATTAGGCAAAGGCACTAAGTCTAAGGGTGTTAAAGGATTAAAGCCATAAACTATTTCAAAAGGTGAGTATTTTGTAGCAAAATGGACAGATCGATTATAGGCGAACTCTATATGCAGCAAACAATCCTCCCACATTTTTAAATTCTTTCGGATGTGATATGCGCTCACTTCAATTTGATGTGATTCGTATGTAAGATGCCCAATCGTCTATGAAGAAGTGTTACTGGAAGTTGAAGAAAGAAAGCAATTTTAGTTTAGGAAGATTTGGTTGTCTAAGTTTGGGTTTAAATTTTGGTTAAGAAGTTTAGGTTCAAGAAGGAGAAGAGTTAGGATATTTGGTTCAATTTGTTTCGTTCTAGTGTATGAGTAGGTTTAACAAAGATAGTAGTTTTGTTTTGTTCAACAAGTAAACAAAATATGGTTGGTCGAAATGTTTTGGTAATGGGAAGAAATCTGGTAAATGGTTTCCCTAAGAACAAGTTGAACAGATTTAGCAAATATCGACCCGAGACTTATTGGTTCTTAAGTTAGGATGGTTGAAAGGAATTTAGACCTCGACCCACTATTTAAGCAGATAGGAACCTTGGTATTGACTTTTTCTTGAATGCCACACTAGAATTAGTGATAAGTTCGGTTTCGTAAAAGAAGTCAGAAGAAATGTTCTTGCAGCACGGCCAAGGTCTTTGCAATGCCAAAATGGCCCATGAGGCCACCACTGATACGAGCATGCCCCGCGAACTTCATCGAACAAGTCTGTCAAGCCGAGCATTGACATGTTGGCAAGCTGATCCCACTGCTTCAGCTCCACGAGCTCCGTCCAGCTCAAATCCAGCTTATTCGAGCTCAATCCAACTTGCCTGAGCTAAACCTAGCTCACTCCTAGCTCATATTCAGCTCACGAGCTAAACCTTAGCTCAACTTCAGCTTAGGAGTTTAGCCTCAGCTCAACTTTAGCTCACGAGCTAAAGCTTAGCTCATTTTAGTTTAAACTCGGTTTTGTCTTTAATATATTAAATAAAAATTTGCACATATTCATTTAAACATTAAATTTGTCCTATATTAATATTTGTTATTAATATGTCATTGTCATTATATAAATTGATTATGTTCACATAGCCGAATTAATGCATGACATTAATGTGTTCACATCATGCCGAATTTATGAGTGTTCATGAGATGTCTTAATGACTTGTTTATTTCATGTAGGTACATTCCTTTGGACGGTACAATGTATGGATGAAGAAACATCTCTTTTGGGCATTCCACACTCATGAATGAAGAAGTATTAAATGCTGGTGCATGTACGGCTAGATGCAAGGTTTCTACAAATTCATGCATGTGTCGAATGCATGTATGGACATTAAAGGCTAGTCCATGAATGGATCAAATGCATGGGATGATAGAATGCATGAATGGCTTAAGTGCATGTATGGTGGCTGTCTCCTAACTTTCCAAGGCACTTATTCGGCCAAGAAGTAGCTGTTCACACTTTGAATTGACCTATAAGCTACGTTCAAGAACGTCCAAAGGAAGGAATTAACTCAATAATCCAACACATTGATTGAATTAAGTGTATGCACAAAGGGGAGAACGAATTTACTAGGTTCATGCTGCCATTTATGAACCTACATGCTATTAAAGAGTTTAATTATGAGGATACATGTTCCATACAAGTGCATGAACGTCCCAAGGAGATGAATGCAACCTTTGGTGCACATACAAGTCACTTGAAGCCTTTCTTTATGATTAACCATTCATGCACACAATTAGGGGGAAGAAAGTGTCCATTCAACTAGTTCATGAATCTGCCAAATTTATGAACTATTTTAATACATTAGTGTGAACGTTTTTATTATTGTGTGAACACCTAGATGTCGAATTTGAATGGTCATCTATGTGCCTATAAGTATTTGTTTTCTTTCAGTTGTAAGGGACTTTTGCCAAAATTGTTAATGAACATTTGTTCTTGTGAGGTTGCTTCCTCTCATATCTCGTACAAGTTTCGAAAGACTTATCTGGCTTGTGCTAGTGGCGTCAATCGTCTTGTTTGAACTTATCACCAATCTTGGTGTGGCGTTCACCTATCCATCTATCCATCTTTTCACCTTAACAATATAGGAACCGGGGTGACACTTCCTAGTGTTGAATCATTCCTGACGTTAAGTTCATTTTTCCATCCCCCATCTTTCAACTTTCCTTCTTGTAACCAAACCGACCCATTTATCCATCACCCATCTTTGCTACACATAACCGAACCTATTACTAAACTTACCCTTCTTGAAACCTTCTGCTTATTCTAATCCATTATTTTACTTTTATTACTAAAATCCAAGGCACAAACGACTCTCTCGAACTACGATCGGGCAACTATGTGAATTCGACTCATCTACCCCGACCGGATCACATCATTTGGTATCAGAGCTTGTAAATCGAGAGGCTCCGATGTTTGTATCAAGATCGAACTAGGTTCGTTGTGAAAAAAAAATCAAGTTGTAATTTTTGTTCTCTCTCTTGTAATAGTGATATTGTGAAGTATTAAAAAAAAAGAGACAAAAAAAAATGAAATTATAAAAAAAAAGTGAAGTGATCAAGTTCTTCTTTTGTTTACATTTTGACCCGATCGACAAAGTGTTCTTTTCCTCAACTTTGCACCCCATTTCCAAAACGCCACACTAAACCAAAGAAAAATTTCCTTTTAGCCTACCCATAACCTATACATCTTATCCCTTGTAATCGATTTTGAAGCCGACCCTAAGGCACCTAGACGAGTCTAAAGAAATAAAATACGAGGTTACGAGAGTAAGCTTGAGTGGTAAAAGGCTAGAGTGTGTGAGATCATTCGAGAGTTTAAAAAAAGCCTAAAAACGAGTGCAAACACGAGTGGAGTGTTCATCAATATTTCTTTGCGAGTGAAATTGTGAGGTTTGTGGTGAGGTACTTAATTTTTTTTTTTATTTTGTTTTGTGATCTAACATTTTCTTTTTAGCAACAAAAATCATGTCACGCGAAGAGTTCACCGAATCGGAATACCAATACTTGGTTCAAGAAATGAGAAGAATGGCGACTAAACGAGACCAAAGTGATCGAGTTTCTTCAAGTCGTAAAACGGAACCAAGAACCCCACGGAGATATACCCCCGACTACTACCTGAAAAAAAGTTCCAATCGTGATTCCTTTTCGTCATCTACTTCGAGACAAAGAGATTCATACTATGACTCATATTCATCAGCGAATTCGAGAAGTGACCTCGATCGAAAGTCCTTTTCATCAAGAAATTCGAGAAGACAAGAAGCCGATTACGATTTTGATTCATTCCAAGATGGCGTTCGAAGAGAAAGACATACTCCTACTAGATCTTCAAAGAAATCTTACTCGGAGTATTCTTCACGAAGTTTTGATTGTGAATCATACACAAATAGTTCTTCATCTTTTGAACAAGATTTGTATTCTCATCGTTCTTTTGTACATTCCTGTAAAGAGAAAATAAAGAAAAGAAAAGAAAAAGCAAAAGAAGAAAAAGAAAATGAAATAAAAAGAAAAGAGAGGCAAGAGGCAAGTAAGAGAGAAAATCAACAAATCTTGAGAGAACTTGAAAAAGCCTTTGAAAAGCAAAAAGAAAATGAAAAAGAAAATGAGATTGAAAAAGAGATTGAAAAAGAGAACGAAAAGAAATTTGAGAGTGAAAAGAAGATGAAAAGAAATTGAAACAAAAGAAACGAGTGATTCGAAGAAAAAGAATCGAGTGAGAAAACAAGTGAGCAAGTGAGGATTATTTCTACTAACCCACCTGTTCGATCTTCTTGTGAGTTAACTTTTCAGGTTCCTAGAAGTTGTGCGACCAATTCCATCTACATTACCTTCCAAACGAGAGGTGTTTTAGGTTGTTCGAAAAAGGTAAGTTCGCGAATGACTACCACCCACTTGCGATCAAAGGTAAGGATTCTTTGTTTATCAAATCAAAGTCACTTTATTTGGATAATTTTTGTTCACTTACTGTTGTTAACGAATTTGTTTTAAAAGGTGCCATATACAGCTTTTCTTATGACGATTACTACATTGGCAAATTTGTTGACAACATTGGATTAGTTTTCTAAGCTTAATTTTGAACATGTTTGATCAAAGTCTGTCACGTAAAATTCTCATGTGTTTGACCCGCAAACTTTTTGAACTCATGTGTTAAATCTTTATGTTTAAATATGCCTACTCAATTGATTTGTGATAAATCACTGCTTGAAAAGTTGCATGTTCGTTAAAAATTCTTTGTTTGGCATCCATGTTAAAAGATCTTCACACGATATGTGCAATTGTGTTATTCATGAACAATCTTTGAGTTTTTGTGCAAAATTTTCATGTAGTGATTTGCATTCCCGATTAATACTCGTGAAGTATAAACCTTTGCATTTTGGTATGCTCGGTTTTGTCAAATCAACATATGTGTTTAAACTAGTGAAATATAATTCGTGTGGTGAGTTGATTATATCTTTTTCTAATATGTTGCTTGTTGGAATTCCTAAACAAGTTCGTGTGTTCAAGCCTGGTATTTGCTACATGAATTCATTTTATGGAAACATTAAGCACTTTGCATCATTTGCAATCAAAATATGTTTGCTTGATGTTCAAACTTTTGATAAGAAGGTTGATACGATCGTGACCTGGAGTGCATCAAGTTCAAGCAAGGACTCAATGGTGCTGCTTCAAGGACCAATTACGCGAGCTCGAGCTAAGCAATTCAAGGAGGCCATTTCGGCCTTAGTTAATCAAGTATGGGGCGAGGCTTTCGTTGGAGAAATAGATCGAGTTGGGACCAGCTTAATAAAGTGTCCTTGCAACATTTTGCAAACTAATTTCAGCTCAATTTCCGCTCCTTGAACCCGTTCCAACTAAATTGAACTTTTATTTATTTCTTTTAGCTTTGCATTTAGTTTGCATTTTAATACTTGCATTTAAGCCTCTTAGTTTAATAAATGAGTTGCTGGTCATTAATACAACTCATCTTAGTTTAATTAAATGAGTTTATTTGATGAATTTAATTTAATGAGTTGCTTCTTTAATTAATCTAGTTACTAGGTTAATTTATTGGTGCATGAGTTAAAGTTCATTAAATACTTCTTTTAATTAACTAGTTGTTGGAATAAATGATGCATAAGTGTGTGTTCATTTATTTACGTAGTTGTTAATTTGTTTAAAGCTTAATAATTGAATAAATGTGACGGTTACATATGTTTTAATTGCAGGTGACTTTTCAATTCACAAAGGCTGTTATGCATTCAATAAAGGAGACTTTTCAAGTTATTTTGGTTACAAAAGAGGGGGCTGTTATAAAGGAAGCATTAAGCATCATTAAAGAGAGTTTAAAGGAGCATTTCATGTCCTTTAAAATCTGGTAGCAGCTTGTTCAAATACCCCAACGTTTTTTTGCTACTTAATGGACAATTTATGCATTGCAAATTTCATTAAAGTGGCTGGAGTCTATTCAACTAGCCAAAGGGAAAATCAAGAGTCATTTTCAAGCCTTTAAGGACATTAATTCAGCTAGTTGAAGAGAGGAGTTATTGACTCTAGAATTTCAAAAGTCTTCAATTTATAATTAGCCCTTTAATAGCACTTTACTATGTGACCATTCGCTAGCTCATTTTAGCCTTATAAAAATTCTTGTAACCAAGCCTTTTGGAAGAATAGTTTTGGAATATTTTTGTTAATGATATTCGCCAAATTTGTAAGGCAAACTTTTCTCTGTTTTCGTTGAAAGATTTGTTGGCTACCTAGTGTTCTAGTTGTGTCATCCATTTTCTTTGTTGAAAACTGAGCTTATCACTACTCGTAGTGTGGCGTTCAAACATACCAAGGTTCCTACTTTGCTAAGTAGCGGGTCGAGGTTCTCATATTCTCCATCCTACCACCTTGAAAACTTATAAACATTTGGGTCAATATTTTCTACTATTGGTTCGTGTTTGTTTTTGAGATCATTTTCATTTCCGTTCCATTCCATCTTTTCGTTTCATTATAACCAAACCTATAAAAACTTTATACCCATAAACCCATCTACATAAACTTCATATCCATAAACCCATCTTTGAATCCTTTTACATAGCTTCCGCCATTATTTACGTTAAAACATCCTTTTGAACAAATCGAACGCTACTTCTTCGTAGACGATCGGGCAAACTCACATACGACTCGACTCACTCTGAGGCGGATCGTATCATTTGGTATCAGAGCTACAAAAACAAGGAGTACGAGCATTCAAAATTACTCTAGGAATAGTCTGTGACTCATGAAGTAATTTTTAAAAAAAAATTGAAAAAAAAATAAAATCTGAAAATGTGAACATAGTTTTACTCCTTCTCCATTTTTCAATCCTGAAACTTTTACCCTCTCATCCACTTCCATCCTTGACCTTTTCGCCACACTATACCCGAATTAATTTCTTTCTTGTAAGCCTATCCAGTTGTAAATCACATCATCCTTTGTTATTCATTTGAAACTGACCACCTAGACTAAGGTTAAGCCTTGGCGAATCTGCTTACGAAATCACGAGAAAGGTAAAGAAAGGTAAAAGGCACGAGAGTTGTGAGCGCAATAGAGTGGAGATAAAAGCCTATTCTCGAGTAAAAAACACGAGTGTGAGTGCCAATAAAATTTTCTTGTGAGTGACTAGTGAGGTTTTTGTTGTGAGGTTCTTTACTAAACTCAATGTCACAAGAATCTGATCCTAACATGGAAGATCATCCTGTACGACAACCTGTTCACAATGTCCCAGATTTGAACATGCAAGCATTATTACGAGAGATGGAAAGACTTTTAGATAGAAGATTAAAATCCCCTTGAAGATCGTCTATTCCAAGTCGAAGCAAGAAAGCAACGCGAAAGAACTCCTGAAGTTGTCCGACCAAGACGAAGAGAAGCCGATTTCAATTTTGAATCCTTCCGAGAAGACGTGCGAGATGAAAGATACACCTCTTCAAGAGCTCCAAAGAAAATAGCCATGGATAGATCTTTACGAAGGATTGTTCGTGAATCCTATGTAAATGATTTTTCTTCTTTTGAACAAAATGATTTTTCTCCTAAATCTTTTGTAACCTCTTGTAAAAAGCAAGCGAGAAAAGAAGAAGACGAAAAGCAAAAAGAGATCAAAAGAAAAGAGAGGCAAGAAAAGATTATGAGAGAAAATGAGAGAATCTTGAATGAAATCGAGAAAAGAAACAAAGAAATGAAAGAAAAAGAAAAAGAGATTGAGAGTGAAAAGAAAATGAGATTGAAAAGAGAATGAAAAAGAGTTTGAGAGAGAGAAAGAATGTGAACAAGAAAAAGAATGGAAAAGAAATTGAGATAAAAGAAACCAAGATTCGAAGAAATAGAATCGAGTGAAAACGATGTTAGTGAGCAAGCGAGATTCTTTCTACTAACACTTCGCCGATCTTTTGTGATCTTTCTTTTAGGTTCCTAAAAGTCCGTATGACCAAATCCAACTCCGATACCTTCAAAATGAGAGGCGTTTTCAGTTGTTTGAAAAAGGTAAGTTCGTGGACGATCGCCACCCATTGGAAATCAAAGGTAAGGAAGGTAAGGAATCTTTGATTATCGAGTCAAGGCTGCTTGATTTAAAATTACTCATAAAGGTTTTGATGGCATAACTTTTGAAAAATTTCCATCTTTTGATTTGGCTAATTGTTGTTCATATATTAATGTTAACGATGTCGATTCAAAAGATGCCATGAAGATTCCATTTTATGACATGTTTTATAACGACAATTCTGTTGATTCTGTTGGATTGGTTCATCCTGTGCAAATTGTGAATGTATGTGATAGTAGTTTTTCACGTTTTGATTTGTTTGATCATAAAAATTCTTTGAATTCATCTTTCTGTTTAAACGTGCCTATTCAAATGATTTGTGATGGATTTGAATTTTTGAAAGGTCGCATGATCACAACTTCTTTGCTCGATATATGCGTTAAAAGTTTTTTGCATGAAATAATTGATCTGTTTGACTTTGTTCTTCAAGATAAATATCTGAAATTTTGTGCGAGATTTCCATGCTTTGATCTATCTGTTCGAGTAGAAATTACGATGCAAGATTGTTCGAGTATTTGCATGTTTAAGTTTCCTTTGATTTACTTCCATGATAACATGTTGCATCATTTCTTTGGTGATAAAATGAATATGCTTGGTTGTGCCAATTTTTCAAGTCTAATTGAACGAGTGAAATTTGAATCATGCGATGAGATGATTATATTTTCCTTATTTAACATGTTGCCTGCTAAATCAAATGACCAAGTTCGTGTGTTCAAGCCTGGTATTTGCTACATGAATTCATTTTATGGAAACATTAAGCACTTTGCATCATTTGCATTCAAATTATGTTTGCTTGATATTCGAACTTTTGATAAGAAGGTGAAATTCAATGATTTGGGTTTCAATTTTGATTCGTTTACTAATTACCTTGTTTGGCCACATCTAAAATTTTCGCTCAAAGATTTGTTGGCTACCTAGTGTTCTAGTTGTGTCATCCATTTTCTTTGTTGAAAATCGAACTTATCACTACTCGTAGTGTGGCGCTCAAACATACCAAGGTTCCTACTTTGCTAAGTAGCAGTCGAGGTTCTCATATTCTCCATCCGACTACCTTGAAAACTTATAAACATTTGGGTCAATATTATCTAATAATGGTTCGTGTTTGTTTTTGAGATCATTTTCATTTCCATTCCATTCCATCTTTTCGTTTCATTATAACCAAACCTACAAAACTTTATATTCATAAACCCATCTACATAAACTTCATATCCATAAACCTATCTTTGAATCCTTTTACATAGCTTTTTCCATCATCTCGTTCAAGAGAGAAGATTCATCTTGTTTGAAAAAGGTAAACCGAACATAAATTTTCTTCTCTTCAAGATCGACAAGGTAAAGTTTATGAAAATTTTCAAATACCTTTACTCTATTCAATGTTGTTGAAAATCTTTTGATGGTTTGATGTTTGGAAATTGTTTGTACCTTGTTGTGATTGATTGTTGTCTTTGGCCTAGTAGTGATCCGCTTTGTGTTGGAAAGTGATTACACAAATCATGTTGTTAATAAGCGAAAAGAGTGATTTAGTTTCCATTGGCCATGGTACACTTTATGTGTACATTCCCATGAATTGTTATTTTGAATAAACATATTGAAATGTTTTGGATGAGGAATAATGTGTTTAATTGCTCGCCATCGTTTACAACCAATTATACCTTGATCCAACTTAGTCTTCATGTTTGCAACGTTGGTCTAGCTAAACTCTTTGATAAATTTACGTATGCTTGCTTTGACCAATTGAGATTTTTGGCATATGTTCGATTGAATGAATTTTTATGAACTATCGAACACATTTGAATCGACTCCTTTGAGTTTCTTTTTATTGGTTGTGGTAAGAATTTTTCAGTTTGTGTGACATCTTCCATCCCATTTGACCGAGGAAAACCATGCATGAGTCAAAGTTCTCCCATGGATAAACAGCACGACTTGAGGACAAGCCGCCTAAAAGAGGGGGGAATGATACGATCGCGACTGGAGTGCATCAAGTTCGAGCAAGGACTCAATGGTGCTGCCTCAAGGACCAATTACGCGAGCTCGAGCTAAGCAATTCAAGGAGGCCATTTCGCCTTAGTTAATCAAGTGTGGGCGAGGCTTTGGTTGGAGAAATAGATCGAGTTGGGACCAGCTTAATAAAGTGTCCTTGCAACATTTTGCAAACTAATTTCAGCTCAATTTCCGCTCCTTGAACCCGTTCCAACTAAATTGAACTTTTATTTATTTCTTTTAGCTTTGCATTTAGTTTGCATTTTAATACTTGCATTTAAGCCTTTTAGTTTAATAAATGAGTTGCTGGTCATTAATACAACTCATCTTAGTTTAATTAAATGAGTTTATTTGATGAATTTAATTTAATGAGTTGCTTCTTTAATTAATCTAGTTACTAGGTTAATTTATTGGTGCATGAGTTAAAGTTCATTAAATACTTCTTTTAATTAACTAGTTGTTGGAATAAATGATGCATAAGTGTGTGTTCATTTATTTACGTAGTTGTTAATTTGTTTAAAGCTTAATAATTGAATAAATGTGACGGTTACATATGTTTTAATTGCAGGTGACTTTTCAATTCACAAAGGCTGTTATGCATTCAATAAAGGAGACTTTTCAAGTTATTTTGGTTACAAAAGAGGGGGCTGTTATAAAGGAAGCATTAAGCATCATTAAAAGAGAGTTTAAAGGAGCATTTCATGTCCTTTAAAATCTGGTAGCAGCTTGTTCAAATACCCCAATGTTTTTTTGCTACTTAATGGACAATTTATGCATTGCAAATTTCATTAAAGTGGCTGGAGTCTATTCAACTAGCCAAAGGGAAAATCAAGAGTCATTTTTCAAGCCTTTAAGGACATTAATTCAGCTAGTTGAAGAGAGGAGTTATTGACTCTAGAATTTCAAAAGTCTTTAATTTATAATTAGCCCTTTAATAGCACTTTACTATGTGACCATTCGGCTAGCTCATTTTAGCCTTATAAATTCTTGTAACCAAGCCTTTTGGAAGAATAGTTTTTGGAATATTTTTGTTAATGATATTCTGCCAAATTTGTAAGGCAAACTTTTCTCTGTTTTCGTTCAAAGATTTGTTGGCTACCTAGTGTTCTAGTTGTATCATCCATTTTCTTTGTTGAAAACCGAACTTATCACTACTCGTAGTGTGGCGTTCAAACATACCAAGGTTCCTACTTTGCCAAGTAGCGGGTCGAGGTTCTCATATTCTCCATCCGACCACCTTGAAAACTTATAAACATTTGGGTCAATATTTTCTAATATTGGTTCGTGTTTGTTTTTGAGATCATTTTCATTTCCATTCCATTCCATCTTTTCGTTTCATTATAACCAAACCTACAAAAACTTTATACGCATAAACCCATCTACATAAACTTCATACCCATAAACCCATCTTTGAATCCTTTTACATAGCTTCCGCCATTATTTACGTTAAAACATCCTTTTGAACAAATCGAACGCTACTTCTTCGTAGACGATCGGGCAAACTCACATACGACTCGACTCACCCTGAGGCGGATCGTATCAAAGGTGAAATTCAATGATTTGGGTTTCAATTTTGATTCATTTACTAATCACCTTGTTTGGCCACATCTGAAATTTTCGTTCCATTCTGAGAAGGTAAGATCGACTTATGCTTTGGGACTTGAATCAACTTTCAACGATGATTTATTTTTTTCTTTTCAGTCCATAACTCCTATTGAAAACTAACCTTTTACATTTTTGTGAATGTAAACCTTTAAAAAGCACAAGCTGTCATGGTGCTTCGTCACCAACCCAAGTTGATCGAGGTAAAAGCTTTGTTTTACATTATCTGCCCGAAGAGAGAAGATTTATCTTGTTTGAAAAAGGTAAAACCGATCCTAAATTTTCTTCTCTTCAAGATCGACAAGGTAAAGTTTATGAAAATTTTCAAATACCTTTACTCTATTCGAATGTTGTTGAAAATCTTTTTGATGGTTTGATGTTTGGAAATTATTTGTACCTTGTTGTGATTGATTGTTGTCTTTGGCCTAGTAGTGATCCGTTTGTGTTGGAAAGTGATTACACAAATCATGTTGTTAATAAGCTTAAAGAGTGATTTAGTTTCCAATTGGCCATGGTACACTTTATGTGTACATTCCCATGAATTGTTATTTTTGAATAAACATATTGAAATGTTTTGGATGAGGAATAATGTGTTTAAGTGCTCGCTATCGCTCACAACCAATTATACCTTGATCCAACTTAGTCTTCATGTTTGCAACGTTGGTCTAGCGAAACTCTTTGATAAATTTACGTATGCTTGCTTTAACCAATTGAGATTTTTGGCATATGTTCGATTGAATGACTTTTTTATGAACTATCGAACACATTTGAATCGACTCCTTTGAGTTTCTTTTTATTGGTCGTGGTAAGAATTTTTCGTGTTTGTGTGACATCTTCCATCCCATTTGACCGAGGAAAACCATGCATGAGTCAAAGTTCTCCCATGGACAAACGGCTCGACTTGAGGACAAGTCGCCTAAAAGAGGGGGGGAATGATACGATTGCGACCTGGAGTGCATCAAGTTCGAGCAAGGACTCAATGGTGCTGCCTCAAGGACCAATTACGCGAGCTCGAGCTAAGCAATTCAAGGAGGCCATTTCGCCTTAGTTAATCAAGTGTGGGCGAGGCTTTGGTTGGAGAAATAGATCGAGTTGGGACCAGCTTAATAAAGTGTCCTTGCAACATTTTGCAAACTAATTTCAGCTCAATTTCCGCTCCTTGAACCCGTTCAACTAAATTGAACTTTTATTTATTTCTTTTAGCTTTGCATTTAGTTTGCATTTTAATACTTGCATTTAATCCTTTTAGTTTAATAAATGAGTTGCTGGTCATTAATACAACTCATCTTAGTTTAATTAAATGAGTTTATTTGATGAATTTAATTTAATGAGTTGCTTCTTTAATTAATCTAGTTACTAGGTTAATTTATTGGTGCATGAGTTAAAGTTCATTAAATACTTCTTTTAATTAACTAGTTGTTGGAATAAATGATGCATAAGTGTGTGTTCATTTATTTACGTAGTTGTTAATTTGTTTAAAGCTTAATAATTGAATAAATGTGACGGTTACATATGTTTTAATTGCAGGTGACTTTTCAATTCACAAAGGCTGTTATGCATTCAATAAAGGAGACTTTTCAAGTTATTTTGGTTACAAAAGAGGGGGCTGTTATAAAGGAAGCATTAAGCATCATTAAAAGAGAGTTTAAAGGAGCATTTCATGTCCTTTAAAATCTGGTAGCAGCTTGTTCAAATACCCCAATGTTTTTTTTGCTACTTAATGGACAATTTATGCATTGCAAATTTCATTAAAGTGGCAGGAGTCTATTCAACTAGCCAAAGGGAAAATCAAGAGTCATTTTTCAAGCCTTTAAGGACATTAATTCAGCTAGTTGAAGAGAGGAGTTATTGACTCTAGAATTTCAAAAGTCTTTAATTTATAATTAGCCCTTTAATAGCACTTTACTATGTGACCATTTGGCTAGCTCATTTTAGCCTTATAAATTCTTGTAACCAAGCCTTTTGGAAGAATAGTTTTTGGAATATTTTTGTTAATGATATTCTGCCAAATTTGTAAGGCAAACTTTTCTCTGTTGCTCAACGATTTGTTGGCTACCTAGTGTTCTAGTTGTATCATCCATTTTCTTTGTTGAAAACCGAACTTATCACTACTCGTAGTGTGGCATTCAAACATACCAAGGTTCCTACTTTGCTAAGTAGCGGGTCGAGGTTCTCATATTCTCCATCCGACCACCTTGAAAACTTATAAACATTTGGGTCAATATTTTCTAATATTGGTTCGTGTTTGTTTTTGAGATCATTTTCATTTCCATTCCATTCCATCTTTTCATTTCATTATAACCAAACCTACAAAAACTTTATACGCATAAACCCATCTACATAAACTTCATATCCATCAACCCATCTTTGAATCCTTTTACATAGCTTCCGCCATTATTTACGTTAAAACATCCTTTTGAACAAATCGAACGCTACTTCTTCGTAGACGATCGGGCAAACTCACATATGACTCGACTCACCCTGAGGCGGATCGTATCAAAGGTGAAATTCAATGATTTGGGTTTCAATTTTGATTCATTTACTAATCACCTTGTTTGGCCACATCTGAAATTTTCGTTCCATTCTGAGAAGGTAAGATCGACTTATGCTTTGGGACTTGAATCAAATTTCAACGATGATTTATTTTTTTCTTTTCAGTCCATAACTCCTATTGAAAACTAACCTTTTACATTTTTGTGAATGTAAACCTTTAAAAAGCACAAGTCGTCATGGTGCTTCGTCACCAACCCAAGTTGATCGAGGTAAAAGCTTTGTTTTACATTATCTCGCTCAAGAGAGAAGATTTATCTTGTTTGAAAAAGGTAAAACCGATCCTAAATTTTCTTCTCTTCAAGATCGACAAGGTAAAGTTTATGAAAATTTTCAAATACCTTTACTCTATTCAATGTTGTTGAAAATCTTTTGATGGTTTGATGTTTGGAAATTGTTTGTACCTTGTTGTGATTGATTGTTGTCTTTGGCCTAGTAGTGATCCGCTTTGTGTTGGAAAGTGATTACACAAATCATGTTATTAATAAGCTTAAAGAGTGATTTAGTTTCAATTGGCCATGGTACACTTTATGCGTACATTCCCATGAATTGTTATTTTTGAATAAACATATTGAAATGTTTTGGATGAGGAATAATGTGTTTAAGTGCCTGCTATCGTTCACAACCAATTATACCTTGATCCAACTTAGTCTTCATGTTTGCAACGTTGGTCTAGCGAAACTCTTTGATAAATTTACGTATGCTTGCTTTAACCAATTGAGATTTTTGGCATATGTTCGATTGAATGACTTTTTTATGAACTATCGAACACATTTGAATCTGACTCCTTTGAGTTTCTTTTTATTGGCTATGGTAACAATTTTTCAGGTTTGTGTGACATCTTCCATCCCATTTGACCGAGGAAAACCATGCATGAGTCAAAGTTCTCCCATGGACAAACGGCTCGACTTGAGGACAAGTCGCCTAAAAGAGGGGGGAATGATACGATTGCGACCTGGAGTGCATCAAGTTCGAGCAAGGACTCAATGGTGCTGCCTCAAGGACCAATTACGCGAGCTCGAGCTAAGCAATTCAAGGAGGCCATTTCGGCCTTAGTTAATCAAGTGTGGGGCGAGGCTTTGGTTGGAGAAATAGATCGAGTTGGGACCAGCTTAATAAAGTGTCCTTGCAACATTTTGCAAACTAATTTCAGCTCAATTTCCGCTCCTTGAACCTGTTCCAACTAAATTGAACTTTTATTTATTTCTTTTAGCTTTGCATTTAGTTTGCATTTTAATACTTGCATTTAAGCCTCTTAGTTTAATAAATGAGTTGCTGGTCATTAATACAACTCATCTTAGTTTAATTAAATGAGTTTATTTAATGAATTTAATTTAATGAGTTGCTTCTTTAATTAATCTAGTTACTAGGTTAATTTATTGGTGCATGAGTTAAAGTTCATTAAATACTTCTTTTAATTAACTAGTTGTTGGAATAAATGATGCATAAGTGTGTGTTCATTTATTTACGTAGTTGTTAATTTGTTTAAAGTTTAATAATTGAATAAATGTGACGGTTACATATGTTTTAATTGCAGGTGACTTTTCAATTCACAAAGGCTGTTATGCATTCAATAAAGGAGATTTTTCAAGTTATTTTGGTTACAAAAGAGGGGGCTGTTATAAAGTTAGCATTAAGCATCATTAAAAGAGAGTTTAAAGGAGCATTTCATGTCCTTTAAAATCTGGTAGCAGCTTGTTCAAATACCCCAACGTTTTTTTTTGCTACTTAATGGACAATTTATGCATTGCAAATTTCATTAAAGTGGCTGGAGTCTATTCAACTAGCCAAAGGGAAAATCAAGAGTCATTTTTCAAGCCTTTAAGGACATTAATTCAGCTAGTTAAAGAGAGGAGTTATTGACTCTAGAATTTCAAAAGTCTGAGATTTATAATTAGCCCTTTAATAGCACTTTACTATGTGACCATTCGGCTAGCTCATTTTAGCCTTATAAATTCTTGTAACCAAGCCTTTTGGAGACACTACTTTTTGAACATTTTTGAATGATATTCTGCCAAATTTGTGAGGCAAACTTTTCTATTTTCGCTCAAAGATTTGTTGGCTACCTAGTGTTCTAGTTGTGTCATCCATTTTCTTTGTTGAAAATCGAACTTATCACTACTCGTAGTGTCGCGCTCAAACATACCAAGGTTCCTACTTTGCTAAGTAGCGGTCGAGGTTCTCATATTCTCCATTCGACCACCTTGAAAACTTATAAACATTTGGGTCAATATTTTCTAATATTAGTTGGTTCTTTTCGAGATCATTTTCATTTTCATTCCAATCCATCTTTTCGCTTCATTATAACCAAACCTACAAAAACTTTGTTAAAACATCCTTTGAACAAATCTAACGCTACTTCTTCATAGACGATCGGCAAACTCACATACGACTCGACTCACCCCGAGGCGGATCGTATCATTTGGTATCGAGCTACAAAACAAGGAGTACGAGCATTCAAAATTACTCCAAGAATAGTCTGACTCATCAAGTAAGTTTCAAAAAAATCAAAAAAATTCAAATTAAAAAAATTGAAAAAAAACAAAATCTGAAAATTTGAACATAGTTTTACTCCTTCTCCATTTTTCAATCTCAAACTTTTACCCTCTCATCCACTTCCATCCTTGACCTTTTCGCCACACTATACCCAAATTAATTTATTTCTTGTAAGCCTACCCAGCTTTAAATCACATCATCCTTTGTTACCCATTTGAAACCGACCACCTAGACTAAGGTTAAGCCTTGGCTAATCTACTTACGAAATCACGAGAAAGGTAAAGAAAGATAAAAGGCACGAGAGTTGTAAGCGCAAATAGAGTGGAGATAAAAGCTTATTCTCGAGCATAAAACACGAGTGTGAGTTCCAATAAAATTTTCTTGTGAGTGACTAGTGAGGTTTTGTTGTGAGGTTCTTTACTAAACTCAATGTCACAAGAATCGATCCTAACATGGAAGATCATCCTCAGACGACAACCTGCTCGCAATGTCCCAGATTTGAACATGCAAGCATTATTACGAGAGATGGAAAGACTTTAGATAGAAGATTAAATCCCTTTGAAGATCGCCTATTCCAAGTCGAAGCAAGAGAGCAACGCGAAGAACTCCCGGTTGTCCGACCTAGACGGAGAGGCCAAACCAACAACGGAAAGACGAAGAGATCAAGATGATGTCAGAATGATCATAGTGATCTTGAAAGTGGTCAAGATTCGAATGCAAGTAATCACGGAGGGAACCACGACACCGAGATCGGAGACGTGAAGATGATGATCTTAAGAACATCAAACTTTCTATACCACCGCTCCAAGGTAGATCGATCCGGAGGCCTATCTTGAGTGGGAAAAGAAGATCGAGTTGGTGTTTGATTGTCATAACTATTCGAAAACAAAAGGTGAAGTTAGCAACGATTGAATTTTCGAATTATGCCATGATTTGGTGGGATCAACTAACTACTAGCCGAGACGAATGGAGAACAACCGATCTCTACATGGACCGAGATGAAGATGTCCCGAGGCGACGTTTTATCCCTTCTTACTACCACCGGGAGTTGCACCAAAAACTTCAAAATCTTACACAAGGGACCAAAAGCGTCGAAGACTACTACAAGGAGATGGAAATTGCAATGATTTGGGCAGATGTTCAAGAGGATTCAAGCAACGATGGCACGATTTTTGGTCGGATTAAACCGAGACATTGCATGAATGTCGCCGAGCTTCAACACTATCTTGAAGTGGTGGACATGGTTCATATGGCTATCAAGGTAGAAAAGCAACTTAAGCATAAAGGCTCAAATCGAGGTTTTTCCACTTCTAACACATCCAAGTGGGGCCAAAGTTCAAGTAGAGGTTTTCAACATCTCAAGGAAAGGATTCTATGGCACTTTCAAATCAAACAAGCCTAATATCGAAACAAACAAAGGTAAGGCACCGAGGTTTCTATCAATCGTAATCGTGACGTTAAATGTTTCAAATGTTCAGGAAGGGGACACATAGCCATCAAGGCCCAAATTGAAGAACTATGGTGATTCGTGCCGATGGTGAAATTGAGACGGAGGATGAAGAAGAAAAGGAGTCTGAATCGGTTTCTGAAACTGAGGAGGACTTAGAACAACCTGTGGAAGGTGAACTACTCGTTGTCAAAAGGAGTCTTAGTCTCCAAGGCATGGATAATGAGCTACAACGGGAGAACATATTTCATACCCGATGCTTGGTTGGAGGAAAAGTCTGTTGTGTCATCATCGACGGTGGTAGTTGTACAAACGTAGCAAGTACGATGATGGTTGAAAAACTCAGTTTGCCAACTACTAAGCATCCGAGTCCCTACAAACTTCAAAGGGCTTAATGACGGTGGAGAACTTAAAGTGACCAAGCAAGTACTAGTTTTTTCACCATTGGAAAGTACTGGACGAAGTGTTATGTGACATTGTTCCAATGCATGCGGCCATCTACTCCTTGGACGTCCGTGGCGCTTTGATCGGCGAAAAGCTACACGACGTGATACGATCCACCTCGGATGAGTCGAGTCGTATTAGTGTGCCCGATCGTCAACAAGAAGTTACGTTAGGTTTAATTGAAAAGGTCGATGAAGGAAAGAAGGGTATTGGTTTTGGGTTCGGATTAGAATAGGTAAGAAGAGTTTGAAAATTCGGGTTTGGAGTCCAAATAGGTATGGATGAAGGAATTGGTTCAATTAGGTAAATGGAGAATGGGGTTGAACAAAAGTGCAAACAAGAACCAATACCGATTTGGTATCGACCGTTGTTTATAAGCTCTTTTAGTTCGGTTTGAATTGGTAAAGGAAAACCTCGACCCACTATCTAACAAGATAGGAACCTCGGTATGTTTGAACGCCACACTACGAGTAGTGATAAGTTCGGTTTCGACAAAGAGCAACTACGACACACACTAGAACGCTAGGAAGCCAATCGAATCTTTGAACGAAATTTGAGAAAAGTTTTGCCTAACAAATTTGGAAGCATAACATTAACAAAAGTCCAAAAGTTCTTTACAAAGTAACACAAGCCACAATTTATAGTGAATGCAAGGGATAGCCGAATAGGCTCTTGAGGTAGCTAAATGGTTTCTGAAAATTCCAGAATTTTTGATGAAGCTTCCTTGAAGTTTCTTGTGCATGGAGAACGGTAAGGGGCAGCTTCTAGATGCCTTGATTCAATAGAAAAATTGAATGAATTGTTTGGGAGCTGAAATGCCATCAATAGGTTCGGCCAAATGCTTGAATTTGGAATTAATACTGCTGCTTGATTCAGCCGAATGTTCATGTGATTAAGGAGCTGTCTAGAGCACTTCAATAGTCTTAGAATGTGAACAAACCGATTTGAACAGCCACACATGTGTGAACAAACAAAATCGAACAGCCCTTGGTGTGAAAGGAATAATCGGGTGGGTGTGAACAGCCTTAATTTGTCTTGGGCAGCCAATCGGTCTTCTTGAAGAGTTGTAAGGTTTGGCTGAATGGTCACTTAGGGAACACCAAAGATCAGCACACCAATTTTAAATCATCCATGCACCTATGCCGTCCAAGGGGTAATGTACCTACAACATTTAATTCAGCAAATTAAATCCCTTTTAGACACATTAAATTCGGCAACATAAATAAATCTTGCACCATAAATTAGGCTGGTCCTAATTAATTAAGTACTTAATTTAGAACATAATTAAAACATATCCAGATTATGACAAATTAATTATTAAAACAAATAACTAATAAAACTAACAGCAACTTAAATGATTTATTCTAGCATAATAAACGCAATAATGAAATGAGCTGAAACGAGCTCGTTGAGCTAAGTTAAGTTGAAGTTGAGCTGATTTGAGCTGATTTGAGCTTGAAGGAGTATGCATGGTTTGCTTGGCTTGCTGGTCCAAGAGCTTTCAAGAAGTCCAGCAACGGTTTCACCCCAAACTCTATCAACTAAGGTTGTTGTTGCGTCTTTGAATCTCTTTGCTCGAGCTTGGGTGATCAGTCCTACGGGCAATTCGAGAGGATCTTCATTGGCAGCCGACAACTCGGGAGGTGTGGTTGTATCACGACGAGTATACCAATCGGTATATTTTCAAGTTTATGGGAAAGAATGTTACATTGGCACCGTTAACTCCCAAACAAGTTTACGATGATCAATTGAAGTTGAAAGCATCCATCGAACAAATGAGAGAGAAAGAAAAGAAGATTGTAAAAAATAAAAGAGGAAAAAATCGAAAAAGAAAACAAAAGAGAGTGAAAAGAAAATCAAGAAAGAAAAGAAAAAAGAGAAGGAAATTGAAAAATGAGTGTCTTTGCAAAAGTTAGTGATATTCAAAAGCGTTAGTAATGAATCATCCCGCTCTTGTACTCATGTACAAAGAAACCTTGTTTTCTACTAACGAATTACCCGACACTCTACCTTCTTCTGCTTTTGTCTTTGTTGCGTGATTTTAAAGATGTTTTCCGGAGGAAGTCCCAAATGGTTTACCACCACTTCGTGGAATTGGACATCAAATAGATTTTATACCGAGTCGCTATCCCAAACCGTCCCGCTTATCGAGCCAATCCAGAAGAGACTAAAGAATTGCAACGGCAAGTCAATGATCTGTTGCAAAAAGGTTACATTAGAGAGAGTCTTAGTCCTTGTGTTGTACCTGTTTTACTAGTACCGAAAAAAGATGGAACATGGCGAATGTGCGTAGATTGTCGAGCCGTAAATAAGGTCACCATCAAATACTGTCATCCAATTCCTCGCCTTGATAATATGCTTGATGAACTCAGTGGAGCTAAGGTATTTTCGAAAATTGACCTAAAAAGTGGCTACCACGAGCTTCAGATGCGAGAAGGTGATGAGTGGAAAACGACATTTAAGACCAAGCATGGGCTGTACGAATGGTTGGTCATGCCTTTTGGACTAACCAATGCCCCTAGCACATTTATGAGGCTAATGAATTACGTGTTAAGGTCTTTTATCGGTAAGTTTTGTGTTGTGTATTTTGACGACATATTGATATATAGCAAATCCATCGAAGATCATGTAAGGCATCTTAAATCTATTTTAGAAGTTTTACGAAAGAAACATTATATGCTAACCTTAAAAAGTGTTCTTTTCTGCTCGATAAAGTTGTCTTTTAGGCTTTGTGGTTAGCGCAGAAGGTCTCAAGTAGACCAAGAAAAGATCAAGGCCATTCAAGATTGAACAAGGCCAACTAGTATTACGCAAGTCCGGAGTTTTCATCGCCTAGCAAGTTTCTACCGACGATTTGTTCCTAATTTCAGCACCATTGTCGCTCCTCTTACTTAACGCCATTAAGAAGAACTCTACTTTCTTTTGAATGATGAGCAAGAAAAGTCGCTTGTCAAAATTAAGAATTTTCTTACTAACGCCTCCTTTACTTGCTCTTCCGATTTTTCAAGATTTTCGAGATTGAGTGTGATGCCTCGTGTTGGAATAGGTGCTGTTTTAACACAAGAAGGACGACTTGTGGCTTATTTTAGCGAAAAGATTAGTGGAGCTGTACTCAACTATCCTCAGATATGATAAAGAGATGTACGCTACCATACGAGCTTTTGAGACATGGCAACATTATTTATGGCCAAAGGAGTTTGTTATACACTCCGATCATGAAGCTTTAAAGCACATCAAAGGCCAGCACAAATTAAACCGACGTCATGCAAAATGGGTGGAGCTTGAATCATTTTCTTATGTTATAAAATACAAAAAGGTAAAGATAACATAGTGGCTGATACACTTTCGAGAAAGTATACTCTTTTGACATATTTGGACTCCAAAATTCTTGGTTTTGCTTTGATAAAAGACTCTTATGCTAACGATTCTGATTTTGGTGAGATCTTTGTAGCGCATTTGAGAATGGTGTGTTTGAAAACTTTTATAGGTATGAAGGCTTTCTTTTCAAAGAAAGTAAACTCGTGTTCCTTGCGGCTCTGTTCGAGATTTATTAGTCACGGCCCATAGTGGCGGACTTATGGGACACTTTGGAGTCAACAAGACGCTTGCAACACTTCAAGAACACTTCTATTGGCGCGAATGCTAAATATGTGGAACAAGTTTGCAAGAGGTGTATAGCTTGTAAAAGGCTAAATCAAAGGTTCAACCCCATGGTTTATATACGCCATTACCTATTCCCTCAAGCCCCGTGGGTTGATATCTCCATGGACTTTGTTCTTGGACTACCGCGCACAAAAACGGGAAGGATTCTATCTTTGTGGTTGTTGATCATTTTTCAAAAATGTCTCATTTTATTGCTTGCACTAAAACCGATGACGCTGTTCATGTTGCAAATTTGTTTTTCGAGACATTGTATGACTTCATGGTATTCCTCGTACTATTGTGTCGGATCGTGATGCAAAATTTTTGAGCCACTTTTGGAGGTCTTTGTGGGAAAATTAGGAACCAAATTATTATTCTCTACCACTACCACCCCTGCACCGATGGTCAAACGGAAGTCATCAATAGAGTATTGTCTACATTACTACGGGCCATCATCCGTAAAAATTTGAAGTCTTGGGAAGATTGCTTACCACATATCGAGTTTGCTTACAACCGCCTCCGCCCATTCTCCGCTACTTAAATATTCGCCTTTTGAATTGTATATGGTGTCAATCCATTGACACCTTTAGATTTATTACCTTTGCCTCATGATCGATCGTTCATGCAGATGCAAAGAAAAGGTTGATTTTGTCAAGGAATTACATCAAAAGGTACAAGCTAATATTGAGGCAAGAACCGAGTCTTACGTATGTAATGCTAACAAGGGACGAAAGCGAGTGGTCTTCAACCCGGAGAGTGGGTTTGGGTTCACATGCAAGGAGCGCTTCCAGCTCAACGAAAATCAAAATTATTACCTAGAGGAGACGGTCCTTTCCAAATTCTTGAGCGCATAAATGAAAACTCTTACAAACTCGATTTGGTTCGGTGAATTTAACGTTAGTGCAACTTTTAATGTGTCAGATTTAACCCCTTTTGATACAGATTTTGACTTGAGGACAAGTCATTTCAAAGAGGGGGGAATGATACGATCGCGACTTGGAGTGCATCAAGTTCGAGCAAGGACTCAATGGTGCTGCCTCAAGGACCAATTACGCGAGCTCGAGCTAAGCATTCAAGGAGGCCGCTTTGCCTTAGTTAATCAAGTGTGGGCGAGGCTTTGGTTAGAGAAATAGATCGAGTTGGGACCAGCTTAATAAAGTGTCCTTGCAACATTTTGCAAACTAATTTCAGCTCAATTTCTGCTCCTTGAACCTGTTCCAACTAAATTGAACTTTTATTTATTTCTTTTAGCTTTGCATTTATTTTGCTTTTTAATACTTGCATTTAAGCCTCTTAGTTTAATAAATGAGTTGCTGGTCATTAATACAACTCATCTTAGTTTAATAAATGAGTTGCTGGTCATTAATACAACTCATCTTAGTTTAATTAAATGAGTTTATTTAATGAATTTAATTTAATGAGTTGCTTCTTTAATTAATCTAGTTACTAGGTTAATTTATTGGTGCATGAGTTAAAGTTCATTAAATACTTCTTTTAATTAACTAGTTGTTGGAATAAATGATGCATAAGTGTGTGTTCATTTATTTACGTAGTTGTTAATTTGTTTAAAGTTTAATAATTGAATAAATGTGACGGTTACATATGTTTTAATTGCAGGTGACTTTTCAATTCACAAAGGCTGTTACGCTTCAATAAAGGAGACTTTTCAAGTTATTTTGGTTACAAAAGAGGGGGCTGTTATAAAGGAAGCATTAAGCATCATTAAAAGAGAGTTTAAAGGAGCATTTCATGTCCTTTAAAATCTGGTAGCAGCTTGTTCAAATACCCCAACGTTTTTTTTGCTACTTAATGGACAATTTATGCATTGCAAATTTCATTAAAGTGGATGGAGTCTATTCAACTAGCCAAAGGGAAAATCAAGAGTCATTTTTCAAGCCTTTAAGGACATTAATTCAGCTAGTTGAAGAGAGGAGTTATTGACTCTAGAATTTCAAAAGTCTTTAATTTATAATTAGCCCTTTAATAGCACTTTACTATGTGACCATTCGGCTAGCTCATTTTAGCCTTATAAAAATTCTTGTAACCAAGCCTTTTGGAAGAATAGTTTTTGGAATATTTTTGTTAATGATATTCGCCAAATTTGTAAGGCAAACTTTTCTCTGTTGCTGAAAGATTTGTTGGCTACCTAGTGTTCTAGTTGTATCATCCATTTTCTTTGTTGAAAATCGAGCTTATCACTACTCGTAGTGTGGCGTTCAAACATACCAAGGTTCCTACTTTGCTAAGTAGCGGGTCGAGGTTCTCATATTCTCCATCCGACCACCTTGAAAACTTATAAACATTTGGGTCAATATTTTCTACTATTGGTTCGTGTTTGTTTTTGAGATCATTTTCATTTCCGTTCCATTCCATCTTTTCGTTTCATTATAACCAAACCTATAAAAACTTTATACCCATAAACCCATCTACATAAACTTCATATCCATCAACCCATCTTTGAATCCTTTTACATAGCTTCCGCCATTATTTACGTTAAAACATCCTTTTGAACAAATCGAACGCTACTTCTTCGTAGACGATCGGGCAAACTCACATACGACTCGACTCACCCTGAGGCGGATCGTATCATTTGGTATCAGAGCTACAAAAACAAGGAGTACGAGCATTCAAAATTACTCTAGGAATAGTCTGTGACTCATGAAGTAATTTTTAAAAAAAAATGGAAAAAAAAATAAAATCTGAAAATGTGAACATAGTTTTACTCCTTCTCCGTTTTTCAATCCTGAAACTTTTACCCTCTCATCCACTTCCATCCTTGACCTTTTCGCCACACTATACCCGAATTAATTTCTTTCTTGTAAGCCTATCCAGCTTGTAAATCACATCATCCTTTGTTATTCATTTGAAACCGACCACCTAGACTAAGGTTAAGCCTTGGCTTAACTGCTTACGTAAATCACGAGAAAGGTAAAGAAAGGTAAAAGGCACGAGAGTTGTGAGCTTAATAGAGTGGAGATAAAAGCCTATTCTCGAGTAAAAACACGAGTGTGAGTGCCAATAAAATTTTCTTGTGAGTGACTAGTGAGGTTTTTGTTGTGAGGTTCTTTACTAAACTCAATGTCACAAGAATCGATCCTAACATGGAAGATCATCCTGCATTTACAACCTGTTCACAATGTCCCAGATTTGAACATGCAAGCATTATTACGAGAGATGGAAAGACTTTTAGATAGAAGATTAAAATCCCTTGAAGATCGCTCTATTCCAAGTCGAAGCAAGAAAGCAACGCGAAAGAACTCCCGGTTGTCCGACCAAGACGAAGAGAAGCCGATTTCAATTTTGAATCCTTCCGAGAAGACGTGCGAGATGAAAGATACACCTCTTCAAGAGCTCCAAAGAAAATAGCCATGGATAGATCTTTACGAAGGATTGTTCGTGAATCCTATGTAAATGATTTTTCTTCTTTGAACAAAATGATTTTTCTCCTAAATCTTTGTAACCTCTTGTAAAAAGCAAGCGAGAAAAGAAGAAGACGAAAAGCAAAAAGAGATCAAAAGAAAAGAGAGGCAAGAAAAGATTATGAGAGAAAATGAGAGAATCTTGAATGAAATCGAGAAAAGAAACAAAGAAATGAAAGAAAAGAAAAGAGATTGAGAGTGAAAAGAAAATGAGATTGAAAAGAGAATGAAAAGAGTTTGAGAGAGAGAAAGAATGTGAACAAGAAAAAGAATGGAAAAAGAAATTGAGATAAAAGAAACCAAGATTCGAAGAAATAGAATCGAGTGAAAACGATGTTAGTGAGCAAGCGAGGATTCTTTCTACTAACACTTCTGCCGATCTTTTGTGATCTTTCTTTTTAGGTTCCTAAAAGTCCGTGCGACCAAATCCAACTCCGATACCTTCAAAATGAGAGGCGTTTTCAGTTGTTTGAAAAAGGTAAGTTCGTGGACGACCGCCACCCATTGGAAATCAAAGGTAAGGAAGGTAAGGAATCTTTGTTTATCGAGTCAAGGCTGCCTGATTTAAAAATTACTCATAAAGGTTTTGATGGCATAACTTTTGAAAAATTTCCATCTTTTGATTTGGCTAATTGTTGTTCATATATTAATGTTAACGATGTCGATTCAAAAGATGCCATGAAGATTCCATTTTATGACATGTTTTATAACGACAATTCTGTTGATTCTGTTGGATTGGTTCATCCTGTGCAAATTGTGAATGTATGTGATAGTAGTTTTTCACGTTTTGATTTGTTTGATCATAAAAATTCTTTGAATTCATCTTTCTGTTTAAACGTGCCTATTCAAATGATTTGTGATGGATTTGAATTTTTGAAAGGTCGCATGATCACAACTTCTTTGCTCGATATATGCGTAAAAGTTTTTGCATGAAATAATTGATCTGCTTGACTTTGTTCTTCAAGATAAATATCTGAAATTTTGTGCGAGATTTCCATGCTTTGATCAAGGTGAAATTCAATGATTTGGGTTTCAATTTTGATTCATTTACTAATCACCTTGTTTGGCCACATCTAAAATTTTCGCTCCATTTGAGAAGGTAAGATCGACTTATGCTTTGGGACTTGAATCAAATTTCAACGATGATTTCCTATTTTTTCTTTTCGAGTCCATACTCTCCTATTGAAAACAAACCTTTGGGTCACATTTAATGTGAATGTAAACCTTTTCAAATTCCATCTTTTCGCATTATAACCAAACCTACAAAAACTTTATATTCATAAACCCAAGTTGATCGAGGTAAACCTAGCTTTGTTTTACATTATCATCCGTTCAAGAGAGAAGATTTATCTTGTTTGAAAAAGGTAAAACCGATCCTAAATTTTCTTCTCTTCAAGATCGACAAGGTAAAGTTTATGAAAATTTTCAAATACCTTTACTCTATTCGAATGTTGTTGAAAATCTTTTTGACGGTTTGATGTTTGGAAATTGTTTGTACCTTGTTGTGATTGATTGTTGTCTTTGGCCTAGTAGTGATCCGCTTGTGTTGGAAAGTGATTACACAAATCATGTTGTTAATAAGCGAAAAGAGTGATTTAGTTTCCAATTGGCCATGGTACACTTTATGTGTACATTCCCATGAATTGTTATTTTGAATAAACATATTGAAATGTTTTGGATGAGGAATAATGTGTTTAAGTGCCTGCTATCGTTCACAACCAATTATACCTTGATCCAACTTAGTCTTCATGTTTGCAACGTTGGTCTAGCAAAACTCTTTGATAAATTTACGTATGCTTGCTTTAACCAATTGAGATTTTTGGCATATGTTTGATTGAATGACTTTTTTATGAACTATCGAACACATTTGAATTTGACTCCTTTGAGTTTCTTTTTATTGGCTGTGGTAAGAATTTTTCATGTTTGTGTGACATCTTCCATCCCATTTGACCGAGGAAAACCATGCATGAGTCAAAGTTCTCCCATGGACAAACGGCTCGACTTGAGGACAAGTCGCCTAAAAGAGGGGGGGAATGATACGATTGCGACCTGGAGTGCATCAAGTTCGAGCAAGGACTCAATGGTGCTGCCTCAAGGACCAATTACGCGAGCTCGAGCTAAGCAATTCAAGGAGGCCATTTCGCCTTAGTTAATCAAGTGTGGGCGAGGCTTTGGTTGGAGAAATAGATCGAGTTGGGACCAGCTTAATAAAGTGTCCTTGCAACATTTTGCAAACTAATTTCAGCTCAATTTCCGCTCCTTGAACCTGTTCCAACTAAATTGAACTTTTATTTATTTCTTTTAGCTTTGCATTTAGTTTGCATTTTAATACTTGCATTTAAGCCTCTTAGTTTAATAAATGAGTTGCTGGTCATTAATACAACTCATCTTAGTTTAATTAAATGAGTTTATTTAATGAATTTAATTTAATGAGTTGCTTCTTTAATTAATCTAGTTACTAGGTTAATTTATTGGTGCATGAGTTAAAGTTCATTAAATACTTCTTTTAATTAACTAGTTGTTGGAATAAATGATGCATAAGTGTGTGTTCATTTATTTACGTAGTTGTTAATTTGTTTAAAGTTTAATAATTGAATAAATGTGACGGTTACATATGTTTTAATTGCAGGTGACTTTTCAATTCACAAAGGCTGTTATGCATTCAATAAAGGAGATTTTTCAAGTTATTTTGGTTACAAAAGAGGGGGCTGTTATAAAGTTAGCATTAAGCATCATTAAAAGAGAGTTTAAAGGAGCATTTCATGTCCTTTAAAATCTGGTAGCAGCTTGTTCAAATACCCCAACGTTTTTTTTTGCTACTTAATGGACAATTTATGCATTGCAAATTTCATTAAAGTGGCTGGAGTCTATTCAACTAGCCAAAGGGAAAATCAAGAGTCATTTTTCAAGCCTTTAAGGACATTAATTCAGCTAGTTAAAGAGAGGAGTTATTGACTCTAGAATTTCAAAAGTCTTTGATTTATAATTAGCCCTTTAATAGCACTTTACTATGTGACCATTCGGCTAGCTCATTTTAGCCTTATAAATTCTTGTAACCAAGCCTTTTGGAGACACTACTTTTTGAACATTTTTGAATGATATTCTGCCAAATTTGTGAGGCAAACTTTTCTCTATTTTCGTTGAAAGATTTGTTGGCTACCTAGTGTTCTAGTTGTGTCATCCATTTTCTTTGTTGAAAACTGAACTTATCACTACTCGTAGTGTCGCGTTCAAAGATACCAAGGTTCCTACTTTGCTAAGTAGCGGGTCGAGGTTCTCATATTCTCCATTCGACCACCTTGAAAACTTATAAACATTTGGGTCAATATTTTCTAATATTAGTTCGTGTCTGTTTTTGAGATCATTTTCATTTTCATTCCAATCCATCTTTTCGTTTCATTATAACCAAACCTACAAAAACTTTGTTAAAACATCCTTTTGAACAAATCTAACGCTACTTCTTCGTAGACGATCGGGCAAACTCACATACGACTCGACTCACCCTGAGGCGGATCGTATCATTTGGTATCAGAGCTACAAAAACAAGGAGTACGAGCATTCAAAATTACTCCAGGAATAGTCTGTGACTCATCAAGTAAGTTTCAAAAAAAATCAAAAAAAAAATTCAAATTAAAAAAAATTGAAAAAAAAAACAAAATCTGAAAATTTGAACATAGTTTTACTCCTTCTCCATTTTTCAATCCTGAAACTTTTACCCTCTCATCCACTTCCATCCTTGACCTTTTCGCCACACTATACCCAAATTAATTTATTTCTTGTAAGCCTACCCAGTTTTAAATCACATCATCCTTTGTTACCCATTTGAAACCGACCACCTAGACTAAGGTTAAGCCTTGGCGAATCTACTTACGAAATCACGAGAAAGGTAAAGAAAGATAAAAGGCACGAGAGTTGTAAGCGCAATAGAGTGGAGATAAAAGCTTATTCTTGAGCATAAAACACGAGTGTGAGTTCCAATAAAATTTTCTTGTGAGTGACTAGTGAGGTTTTTGTTGTGAGGTTCTTTACTAAACTCAATGTCACAAGAATCTGATCCTAACATGGAAGATCATCCTGTACGACAACCTGTTCGCAATGTCGCAGATTTGAACATGTAAGCATTATTACGAGAGATGGAAAGACTTTTAGATAGAAGATTAAATCCCCTTGAAGATCGTCTATTCCAAGTCGAAGTAAGAGAGCAACGCGAAAGAACTCCTGAAGTTGTCCGACCTAGACGGGAGAGGCCAAACCAACAACGGGAAAGACGAAGAGATCAAGATGATGCTGTAAATGATCATAGTGATCTTGAAAGTGGTCAAGATTCGAATGCAAGTAATCGCCGGAGGGAACCACGACACCGAGATCGGAGACGTGAAGATGATGATCTTAAGAACATCAAACTTTCTATACCACCGTTCCAAGGTAGATCAGATCCGGAGGCCTATCTTGAGTGGGAAAAGAAGATCGAGTTGGTGTTTGATTGTCATAACTATTCTGAAAACAAAAAGGTGAAGTTAGCAGCGATTGAATTTTCGAATTATGCCATGATTTGGTGGGATCAACTAACTACTAGCCGGAGACGTAATGGAGAACAACCGATCTCTACATGGACCGAGATGAAGGCAGTCCTGAGGCGACGTTTTATCCCTTCTTACTACCACCGGGAGTTGCACCAAAAACTTCAAAATCTTACACAAGGGACCAAAAGCGTCGAAGACTACTACAAGGAGATGGAAATTGCAATGATTCGGGCAGATGTTCAAGAGGATTCTGAAGCAACGATGGCACGATTTTTGGCCGGATTAAACCGAGACATTGCGAATGTCGTCGAGCTTCAACACTATCTTGAAGTGGTGGACATGGTTCATATGGCTATCAAGGTAGAAAAGCAACTTAAGCATAAAGGCTCAAATCGAGGTTTTTCCACTTCTAACACATCCAAGTGGGGCCAAAGTTCAAGTAGAGGTTTTTCAACATCTCAAGGAAAGGATTCTATGGCACTTTCGAAACCAAACAAGCCTAATATCGAAACAAACAAAGGTAAGGCACCCGAGGTTTCTATCAATCGTAATCGTGACGTTAAATGTTTCAAATGTCTAGGAAGGGGACACATAGCCAGTCAGTGCCCAAATTGAAGAACTATGGTGATTCGTGCCGATGGTGAAATTGAGACGGAGGATGAAGAAGAAAAGGAGTCTGAATTGGTTTCTGAAACTGAGGAGGACTTAGAACAACCTGTGGAAGGTGAACTACTCGTTGTCAAAAGGAGTCTTAGTCTCCAAGGCATGGATAATGAGCTACAACGGGAGAACATATTTCATACCCGATGCTTGGTTGGAGGAAAAGTCTGTTGTGTCATCATCGACGGTGGTAGTTGTACAAACGTAGCAAGTACGATGATGGTTGAAAACCTCAGTTTGCCAACTACTAAGCATCCGAGTCCCTACAAACTTCAGTGGCTTAATGACGGTGGAGAACTTAAAGTGACCAAGCAAGTACTAGTTTCTTTCACCATTGGAAAGTACTCAGACGAAGTGTTATGTGACGTTGTTCCAATGCATGCGGGCCATCTACTCCTTGGACGTCCGTGGCAGTTTGATCGGCGAGTGCTACACGACGTGATACGATCCACCTCGGATGAGTCGAGTCGTATTAGTGTGCCCGATCGTCAACAAGAAGTTACGTTAGGTTTAATTGAAAAGGTCAGATGAAGGAAAGAAGGGTATTGGTTTTGGGTTCGGATTAGAATAGGTAAGAAGAGTTTGAAAATTCGGGTTTGGAGTCCAAATAGGTATGGATGAAGGAATTGGTTCAATTAGGTAAATGGAGAAATGGGGTTGAACAAAAAGTGCAAACAAGAACCAATACCGATTTGGTATCGACCGTTGTTTATAAGCTCTTTAGTTCGGTTTGGAATTGGTAAAGGAAAACCTCGACCCACTATCTAACAAGATAGGAACCTCGGTATGTTTGAGCGCCACACTACGAGTAGTGATAAGTTCGGTTTCGACAAAGAGCAACGGTGACACACTAGAACGCTAGGAAGCCAATCGAATCTTTGAACGAAATTTGAGAAAAGTTTTTGCCTAACAAATTTGGAAGCATAACATTAACAAAAGTCCAAAAAGTTCTTTACAAAGTAACACAAGCCACAATTTATAGTGAATGCAAGGGATAGCCGAATAGGCTCTTGAGGTAGCTAAATGGTTTCGAAAATTCCAGAATTTTGATGAAGCTTCCTTGAAGTTTCTTGTGCATGGAGAACGGTAAGGGCAGCTTCTAGATGCCTTGATTCAATAGAAAAATTGAATGAATTGTTTGGGAGCTGAAATGCCATCAATAGGTTCGCCAAATGCTTGAATTTGGAATTAATCTGCTGCTTGATTCAGCCGAATGTTCATGTGATTAAGGAGCTGTCTAGAGCACTTCAATAGTCTTAGAATGTGAACAAACCGATTTGAACAGCCACACATGTGTGAACAAACAAAATCGAACAGCCCTTGGTGTGAAAGGAATAATCGGTGGGTGTGAATGACCTTAATTTGTCTTGGGCAGCCAATCGGTCTTCTTGAAGAGTTGTAAGGTTTGGCTGAATGGTCACTTAGGGAACACCAAAGATCAGCACACCAATTTTAAATCATCCATGCACCTATGCCGTCCAAGGGGTAATGTACCTACAACATTTAATTCAGCAAATTACCCTTTTAGACACATTAAATTCGGCAACATAAATAAATCTTGCACCATAAATTAGGCTGGTCCTAATTAATTAAGTACTTAATTTAGAACATAATTAAAACATATCCAGATTATGACAAATTAATTATTAAAACAAATAACTAATAAAACTAACAGCAACTTAAATGATTTATTCCAGCATAATAAACGCAATAATGAAATGGTTTGCTTGGCTTGCTGGTCCAAGAGCTTTCAAGAAGTCCAGCAACGGTTTCACCCCAAACTCTATCAACTAAGGTTGTTGTTGCATCTTTGAATCTCTTTGCTCGAGCTTGGGTGATCGGTCCTACGGGCAATTCGAGAGGATCTTCATTGGCAGCCGACAACTCGGGAGGTGTGGTTGTATCACGACGAGTATACCAATCGGTATATTTTCAAGTTTATGGGAAAGAATGTTACATTGGCACCGTTAACTCCCAAACAAGTTTACGATGATCAATTGAAGTTGAAAGCATCCATCGAACAAATGAGAGAGAAAGAAAAAGAAGATTGTAAAAAAATAAAAGAGGAAAAAAATCAGAAAAAGAAAACAAAAGAGAGTGAAAAGAAAATCAGTAAAGAAAAAGAAAAAAAAGAGAAGGAAATTGAAAAAATGAGTGTCTTTGCAAAAGTTAGTGATATTCGAAAAGCGTTAGTAATGAATCATCCCGTTCTTGTACTCATGTACAAAGAAACCTTGTTTTCTACTAACGAATTACCCGACACTCTACCTTCTTCTGTTTTGTCTTTGTTGCAGGATTTTAAAGATGTTTTCCCGGAGGAAGTCCCAAATGGTTTACCACCGCTTCGTGGAATTGGACATCAAATAGATTTTATACCGGGAGCTGCTATCCCAAACCGTCCCGCTTATCGAGCCAATCCAGAAGAGACTAAAGAATTGCAACGGCAAGTCAATGATCTGTTGCAAAAAGGTTACATTAGAGAGAGTCTTAGTCCTTGTGTTGTACCTGTTTTACTAGTACCGAAAAAAGATGGAACATGGCGAATGTGCGTAGATTGTCGAGTCGTAAATAAGGTCACCATCAAATACTGTCATCCAATTCCTCGCCTTGATAATATGCTTGATGAACTCAGTGGAGCTAAGGTATTTTTTTGAAAATTGACCTAAAAAGTGGCTACCACGAGCTTCGGATGCGAGAAGGTGATGAGTGGAAAACGACATTTAAGACCAAGCATGGGCTGTACGAATGGTTGGTCATGCCTTTTGGACTAAGCAATGCCCCTAGCACATTTATGAGGCTAATGAATTACGTGTTAAGGTCTTTTATCGGTAAGTTTTGTGTTGTGTATTTTGACGACATATTGATATATAGCAAATCCATCGAAGATCATGTAAGGCATCTTAAATCTATTTTAGAAGTTTTACGTAAAGAAACATTATATGCTAACCTTAAAAAGTGTTCTTTCTGTTCTGATAAAGTTGTCTTTTTAGGCTTTGTGGTTAGCGCAGAAGGTCTCGAAGTAGACCAAGAAAAGATCAAGGCCATTCAAGATTGAACAAGGCCAACTAGTATTACGCAAGTCCGGAGTTTTCATGGCCTAGCAAGTTTCTACCGACGATTTGTTCCTAATTTCAGCACCATTGCTGCTCCTCTTACGAACATCATTAAGAAGAACTCTACTTTCTTTTGGAATGATGAGCAAGAAAAGTCGTTTGTCAAAATTAAGAATTTTCTTACTAACGCTCCTTTACTTGCTCTTCCGATTTTTCAAGATTTTCGAGATTGAGTGTGATGCCTCGGTGTTGGAATAGGTCTTGTTTTAACACAAGAAGGACGACTTGTGGCTTATTTTAGCGAAAAGATTAGTGGAGCTGTACTCAACTATCTGTATATGATAAAGAGATGTACGCTCATACGAGCTTTTGAGACATGGCAACATTATTTATGGCCAAAGGAGTTTGTTATACACTCCGATCATGAAGCTTTAAAGCACATCAAAGGCCAGCACAAATTAAACCGACGTCATGCAAAATGGGTGGAGTTTCTTGAATCATTTTCTTATGTTATAAAATACAAAAAAGGTAAAGATAACATAGTGGCTGATACACTTTCGAGAAAGTATACTCTTTTGACATATTTGGACTCCAAAATTCTTGGTTTTGCTTTGATAAAAGACTCTTATGCTAACGATTCTGATTTTGGTGAGATCTTTGTAGCGTACGAGAATGGTGTGTTTGAAAACTTTTATAGGTATGAAGGCTTTCTTTTCAAAGAAAGTAAACTCTGTGTTCCTTGCGGCTCTGTTCGAGATTTATTAGTGCACGAAGCCCATAGTGGCGGACTTATGGGACACTTTGGAGTCAACAAGATGCTTGCAACACTTCAAGAACACTTCTATTGGCATGAATGCTAAATATGTGGAACAAGTTTGCAAGAGGTGTATAGCTTGTAAAAGGCTAAATCAAAGGTTCAACCCCATGGTTTATATACGCCATTACCTATTCACGAAGCCCGGTGGGTTGATATCTCCATGGACTTTGTTCTTGGACTACCGCGCACAAAAACGGGGAAGGATTCTATCTTTGTGGTTGTTGATCATTTTTCAAAAATGTCTCATTTTATTGCTTGCACTAAAACTGATGACGCTGTTCATGTTGCAAATTTGTTTTTCGGAGACATTGTATGACTTCATGGTATTCCTCGTACTATTGTGTCGGATCGTGATGCAAAATTTTGAGCCACTTTTGGAGGTCTTTGTGGGAAAATTAGGAACCAAATTATTATTCTCTACCACCACCACCCCTGCACCGATGGTCAAACGGAAGTCATCAATAGAGTATTGTCTACATTACTACGGGCCATCATCCGTAAAAATTTGAAGTCTTGGGAAGATTGCTTACCACATATCGAGTTTGCTTACAACCGCTCCGTCCATTCTCGCTCTGAAATATTCGCCTTTTGAATTGTATATGGTGTCAATCCATTGACACCTTTAGATTTATTACCTTTGCCCTCTTGATCATTGGTTCATGCAGATGCAAAGAAAAGGTTGATTTTGTCAAGGAATTACATCAAAAGGTACAAGCTAATATTGAGGCAAGAACCGAGTCTTACGTGCGTAATGCTAACAAGGGACGAAAGCGAGTGGTCTTGAACCCGGAGAGTGGGTTTGGGTTCACATGCATGGAGGCGCGTTCCAGCTCAACAAAATCAAAATTATTACCTAGAGGCGGTCCTTTCCAAATTCTTGAGCGCATAAATGAAAACTCTTACAAACTCGATTTGCTCGGTGAATTTAACGTTAGTGCAACTTTTAATGTGTCGATTTAACCCTTTTGATACAGATTTTGACTTGAGGACAAGTCATTTCAAAGAGGGGGAATGATCGATCGCGACTGAATGCATCAAGTTCGAGCAAGGACTCAATGGTGCTGCCTCAAGGACCAATTACGCGAGCTCGAGCTAAACAATTCAAGGAGGCCGTTTCGGCCTTAGTTAATCAAGTGTGGGGCGAGGCTTTGGTTAGAGAAATAGATCGAGTTGGGACCAGCTTAATAAAGTGTCCTTGCAACATTTTGCAAACTAATTTCAGCTCAATTTCTGCTCCTTGAACCCGTTCCAACTAAATTGAACTTTTATTTATTTCTTTTAGCTTTGCATTTAGTTTGCATTTTAATACTTGCATTTAAGCCTCTTAGTTTAATAAATGAGTTGCTGGTCATTAATACAACTCATCTTAGTTTAATAAATGAGTTGCTGGTCATTAATACAACTCATCTTAGTTTAATTAAATGAGTTTATTTAATGAATTTAATTTAATGAGTTGCTTCTTTAATTAATCTAGTTACTAGGTTAATTTATTGGTGCATGAGTTAAAGTTCATTAAATACTTCTTTTAATTAACTAGTTGTTGGAATAAATGATGCATAAGTGTGTGTTCATTTATTTACGTAGTTGTTAATTTGTTTAAAGTTTAATAATTGAATAAATGTGACGGTTACATATGTTTTAATTGCAGGTGACTTTTCAATTCACAAAGGCTGTTACGCTTCAATAAAGGAGACTTTTCAAGTTATTTTGGTTACAAAAGAGGGGGCTGTTATAAAGGAAGCATTAAGCATCATTAAAAGAGAGTTTAAAAGAGCATTTCATGTCCTTTAAAATCTGGTAGCAGCTTGTTCAAATACCCCAACGTTTTTTTTGCTACTTAATGGACAATTTATGCATTGCAAATTTCATTAAAGTGGATGGAGTCTATTCAACTAGCCAAAGGGAAAATCAAGAGTCATTTTTCAAGCCTTTAAGGACATTAATTCAGCTAGTTGAAGAGAGGAGTTATTGACTCTAGAATTTCAAAAGTCTTTAATTTATAATTAGCCCTTTAATAGCACTTTACTATGTGACCATTCGGCTAGCTCATTTTAGCCTTATAAAAATTCTTGTAACCAAGCCTTTTGGAAGAATAGTTTTTGGAATATTTTTGTTAATGATATTCTGCCAAATTTGTAAGGCAAACTTTTCTCTGTTTTCGTTCAAAGATTTGTTGGCTACCTAGTGTTCTAGTTGTGCCATCCATTTTCTTTGTTGAAAACCGAACTTATCACTACTCGTAGTGTGGCGTTCAAACATACCAAGGTTCCTACTTTGCTAAGTAGCGGGTTGAGGTTCTCATATTCTCCATCCGACCACCTTGAAAACTTATAAACATTTGGGTCAATATTTTCTAATATTGGTTCGTGTTTGTTTTTGAGATCATTTTCATTTCCGTTCCATTCCATCTTTTCGTTTCATTATAACCAAACCTACAAAAACTTTATACCCATAAACCCATCTACATAAACTTCATATCCATAAACCCATCTTTGAATCCTTTTACATAGCTTCTGCCATTATTTACGTTAAAACATCCTTTTGAACAAATCGAACGCTACTTCTTCGTAGACGATCGGGCAAACTCACATACGACTCGACTCACCCTGAGGCAGATCATATCATTTGGTATCAGAGCTACAAAAACAAGGAGTACGAGCATTCAAAATTACTCCAGGAATAGTCTGTGACTCATCAAGTAATTTTCAAAAAAAAATTTGAAAAAAAAACAAAATCTGAAAATTTGAACATAGTTTTACTCCTTCTCCATTTTTCAATCCGCAAACTTTTACCCTCTCATCCACTTCCATCCTTGACCTTTTCGCCACACTATACTCGAATTAATTTCTTTCTTGTAAGCCTATCCAGTTGTAAATCACATCATCCTTTGTTATTCATTTGAAACTGACCACCTAGACTAAGGTTAAGCCTTGGCGAATCTGCTTACGAAATCACGAGAAAGGTAAAGAAAGGTAAAAGGCACGAGAGTTGTGAGCGCAATAGAGTGGAGATAAAGCCTATTCTCGAGTAAAAAACACGAGTGTGAGTGCCAATAAAATTTTCTTGTGAGTGACTAGTGAGGTTTTTGTTGTGAGGTTCTTTACTAAACTCAATGTCACAAGAATCTGATCCTAACATGGAAGATCATCCTGTACGACAACCTGTTCACAATGTCCCAGATTTGAACATGCAAGCATTATTACGAGAGATGGAAAGACTTTTAGATAGAAGATTAAAATCCCCTTGAAGATCGTCTATTCCAAGTCGAAGCAAGAAAGCAACGCGAAAGAACTCCTGAAGTTGTCCGACCAAGACGAAGAGAAGCTGATTTCAATTTTGAATCCTTCCGAGAAGACGTGCGAGATGAAAGATACACCTCTTCAAGAGCTCCAAAGAAAATAGCCATGGATAGATCTTCACGAAGGATTGTTCGTGAATCCTATGTAAATGATTTTTCTTCTTTTGAACAAAATGATTTTTCTCCTAAATCTTTTGTAACCTCTTGTAAAAAGCAAGCGAGAAAAGAAGAAGACGAAAAGCAAAAAGAGATCAAAAGAAAAGAGAGGCAAGAAAAGATTATGAGAGAAAATGAGAGAATCTTGAATGAAATCGAGAAAAGAAACAAAGAAATGAAAGAAAAAGAAAAAGAGATTGAGAGTGAAAAAGAAAATGAGATTGAAAAAGAGAATGAAAAAGAGTTTGAGAGAGAGAAAGAATGTGAACAAGAAAAAAGAGTGGAAAAAGAAATTGAGATAAAAGAAACGAGTGATTCAGAAGAAATAGAATCAAGTGAAAACGATGTTAGTGAGCAAGCGAGGATTCTTTCTACTAACACTTCTGCTCGATCTTTTTGTGATCTTTCTTTTTAGGTTCCTAAAAGTCCGTGCGACCAAATCCAACTCCGATACCTTCAAAATGAGAGGCGTTTTCAGTTGTTTGAAAAAGGTAAGTTCGTGGACGACCGCCACCCATTGGAAATCAAAGGTAAGGAAGGTAAGGAATCTTTGTTTATCGAGTCAAGGCCGCCTGATTTAAAAATTACTCATAAAGGTTTTGATGGCATAACTTTTGAAAAATTTCTATCTTTTGATTTGGCTAATTGTTGTTCATATATTAATGTTAACAACGTCGATTCAAAAGATGCCATGAAGATTCCATTTTATGACATGTTTTATAACGACAATTCTGTTGATTCTGTTGGATTGGTTCATCCTGTGCAAATTGTGAATGTGTGTGATAGTAGTTTTTCACGTTTTGATTTGTTTGAGTATAAAAATTCTTTGAATTCATCTTTCTGTTTAAACGTGCCTATTCAAATGATTTGTGATGGATTTGAATTTTTGAAAGGTCGCATGATCACAACTTCTTTGCTCGATATATGCGTTAAAGTTTTTTGCATGAAATAATTGATCTGTTTGACTTTGTTCTTCAAGATAAATCTCTAAAATTTTGTGCGAGATTTCCATGCTTTGATCTATCTGTTCGAGTAGAAATTACGATGCAAGATTGTTCGAGTATTTGCATGTTTAAGTTTCCTTTGATTTACTTCCATGATAACATGTTGCATCGTTTCTTTGATGATAAAATGAATATGCTTGGTTGTGCCAATTTTTCAAGTCTAATTGAACGAGTGAAATTTGAGTCATGCGATGAGTTGATTATATTTTCCTTATTTAACATGTTGCCTGCTAAATCAAATGACCAAGTTCGTGTGTTCAAGCCTGGTATTTGCTACATGAATTCATTTTATGGAAACATTAAGCACTTTGCATCATTTGCATTCAAATTATGTTTGCTTGATATTCAAACTTTTGATAAGAAGGTGAAATTCAATGATTTGGGTTTCAATTTTGATTCGTTTACTAATTACCTTGTTTGGCCACATCTAAAATTTTCGTTCAAAGATTTGTTGGCTACCTAGTGTTCTAGTTGTGTCATCCATTTTCTTTGTTGAAAACTGAACTTATCACTACTCGTAGTGTGGCGTTCAAACATACTAAGGTTCCTACTTTGCTAAGTAGCAGGTCGAGGTTCTCATATTCTCCATCTGACTACCTTGAAAACTTATAAACATTTGGGTCAATATTATCTAATATTGGTTCGTGTTTGTTTTTGAGATCATTTTCATTTCCATTCCATTCCATCTTTTCGTTTCATTATAACCAAACCTACAAAAACTTTATATTCATAAACCCATCTACATAAACTTCATATCCATAAACCTATCTTTGAATCCTTTTACATAGCTTTTGCCATCATCTGTCTGAAGAGAGAAGATTCATCTTGTTTGAAAAAGGTAAAACCGAACATAAATTTTCTTCTCTTCAAGATCGACAAGGTAAAGTTTATGAAAATTTTCAAATACCTTTACTCTATTCGAATGTTGTTGAAAATCTTTTTGATGGTTTGATGTTTGGAAATTGTTTGTACCTCGTTGTGATTGATTGTTGTCTTTGGCCTAGTAGTGATCCGTTTGTGTTGGAAAGTGATTACACAAATCATGTTGTTAATAAGCGAAAGAGTGATTTAGTTTCCAATTGGCCATGGTACACTTTGCGTGTACATTCCCATGAATTGTTATTTTTGAATAAACATATTGAAATGTTTTGGATGAGGAATAATGTGTTTAATTGCCTGCCATCGTTTACAACCAATTATACCTTGATCCAACTTAGTCTTCATGTTTGCAACGTTGGTCTAGCGAAACTCTTTGATAAATTTACGTATGCTTGCTTTGACCAATTGAGATTTTTGGCATATGTTCGATTGAATGAATTTTTTATGAACTATCGAACACATTTGAATCTGACTCCTTTGAGTTTCTTTTTATTGGTTGTGGTAAGAATTTTTCAGGTTTGTGTGACATCTTCCATCCCATTTGACCGAGGAAAACCATGCATGAGTCAAAGTTCTCCCATGGACAAACGGCACGACTTGAGGACAAGCCGCCTAAAAGAGGGGGGGAATGATACGATCGCGACCTAGAGTGCATCAAGTTCGAGCAAGGACTCAATGGTGCTGCCTCAAGGACCAATTACGCGAGCTCGAGCTAAGCAATTCAAGGAGGCCATTTCGGCCTTAGTTAATCAAGTGTGGGGCGAGGCTTTGGTTGGAGAAATAGATCGAGTTGGGACCAGCTTAATAAAGTGTCCTTGCAACATTTTGCAAACTAATTTCAGCTCAATTTCCGCTCCTTGAACCCGTTCCAACTAAATTGAACTTTTATTTATTTCTTTTAGTTTTGAATTTAGTTTGCATTTTAATACTTGCATTTAAGCCTCTTAGTTTAATAAATGAGTTGCTGGTCATTAATACAACTCATCTTAGTTTAATTAAATGAGTTTATTTGATGAATTTAATTTAATGAGTTGCTTCTTTAATTAATCTAGTTACTAGGTTAATTTATTGGTGCATGAGTTAAAGTTCATTAAATACTTCTTTTAATTACTAGTTGTTGGAATAAATGATGCATAAGGGTGTGTTCATTTATTTACGTAGTTGTTAATTTGTTTAAAGCTTAATAATTGAATAAATGTGACGGTTACATATGTTTTAATTGCAGGTGACTTTTCAATTCACAAAGGCTGTTACGCATTCAATAAAGGAGACTTTTCAAGTTATTTTGGTTACAAAAGAGGGGGCTGTTATAAAGGAAGCATTAAGCATCATTAAAAGAGAGTTTAAAGGAGCATTTCATGTCCTTTAAAATCTGGTAGCAGCTTGTTCAAATACCCCAACGTTTTTTTTGCTACTTAATGGACAATTTATGCATTGCAAATTTCATTAAAGTGGCTGGAGTCTATTCAACTAGCCAAAGGGAAAATCAAGAGTCATTTTTCAAGCCTTTAAGGACATTAATTCAGCTAGTTGAAGAGAGGAGTTATTGACTCTAGAATTTCAAAAGTCTTTAATTTATAATTAGCCCTTTAATAGCACTTTACTATGTGACCATTCGGCTAGCTCATTTTAGCCTTATAAATTCTTGTAACCAAGCCTTTTGGAAGAATAGTTTTTGGAATATTTTTGTTAATGATATTCTGCCAAATTTGTAAGGCAAACTTTTCTCTGTTTTCGTTCAAAGATTTGTTGGCTACCTAGTGTTCTAGTTGTGTCATCCATTTTCTTTGTTGAAAACCGAACTTATCACTTCTCGTAGTGTGGCGTTCAAACATACCAAGGTTCCTACTTTGCTAAGTAGCGGGTCGAGGTTCTCATATTCTCCATCCGACCACCTTGAAAACTTATAAACATTTGGGTCAATATTTTCTAATATTGGTTCGTGTTTGTTTTTGAGATCATTTTCATTTCCATTCCATTCAATCTTTTCGTTTCATTATAACCAAACCTACAAAAACTTTATACCCATAAACCCATCTACATAAACTTCATATCCATAAACCCATCTTTGAATCCTTTTACATAGCTTCCGCCATTATTTACGTTAAAACATCCTTTTGAACAAATCGAACGCTACTTCTTCGTAGACGATCGGGCAAACTCACATACGACTCGACTCACCCTGAGGCGGATCATATCAAAGGTGAAATTCAATGATTTGGGTTTCAATTTTGATTCATTTACTAATCACCTTGTTTGGCCACATCTAAAATTTTCGTTCCATTCTGAGAAGGTAAGATCGACTTATGCTTTGGGACTTGAATCAAATTTCAACGATGATTTATTTTTTTCTTTTCAGTCCATACCTCCTATTGAAACTAACCTTTTACATTTTTGTGAATGTAACCCTTTAAAAAGCACAAGCTGTCATGGTGCTTCGTCACCAACCCAAGTTGATCGAGGTAAAAGCTTTGTTTTACATTATCTGCCCGAAGAGAGAAGATTTATCTTGTTTGAAAAAGGTAAAACCGATCCTAAATTTTCTTCTCTTCAAGATCGACAAGGTAAAGTTTATGAAAATTTTCAAATACCTTTACTCTATTCGAATGTTGTTGAAAATCTTTTTGATGGTTTGATGTTTGGAAATTGTTTGTACCTCGTTGTGATTGATTGTTGTCTTTGGCCTAGTAGTGATCCGTTTGTGTTGGAAAGTGATTACACAAATCATGTTGTTAATAAGCGAAAGAGTGATTTAGTTTCCAATTGGCCATGGTACACTTTGCGTGTACATTCCCATGAATTGTTATTTTTGAATAAACATATTGAAATGTTTTGGATGAGGAATAATGTGTTTAAGTGCATGCTATCGTTCACAACCAATTATACCTTGATCCAACTTAGTCTTCATGTTTGCAACGTTGGTCTAGCGAAACTCTTTGATAAATTTACGTATGCTTGCTTTAACCAATTGAGATTTTTGGCATATGTTCAATTGAATGACTTTTTTATGAACTATCGAACACATTTGAATCTGACTCCTTTGAGTTTCTTTTTATTGGTCAGGTAAGAATTTTTCAGTTTGTGTGACATCTTCCATCCCATTTGACCGAGGAAAACCATGCATGAGTCAAAGTTCTCCCATGGACAAACGGCTCGACTTGAGGACAAGTCGCCTAAAAGAGGGGGGGAATGATACGATTGCGACCTGGAGTGCATCAAGTTCGAGCAAGGACTCAATGGTGCTGCCTCAAGGACCAATTACGCGAGCTCAAGCTAAGCAATTCAAGGAGGCCATTTCGCCTTAGTTAATCAAGTGTGGGCGAGGCTTTGGTTGGAGAAATAGATCGAGTTGGGACCAGCTTAATAAAGTGTCCTTGCAACATTTTGCAAACTAATTTCAGCTCAATTTCCGCTCCTTGAACCCGTTCCAACTAAATTGAACTTTTATTTATTTCTTTTAGCTTTGCATTTAGTTTGCATTTTAATAATTGCATTTAAGCCTCTTAGTTTAATAAATGAGTTGCTGGTCATTAATACAACTCATCTTAGTTTAATTAAATGAGTTTATTTAATGAATTTAATTTAATGAGTTACTTCTTTAATTAATCTAGTTACTAGGTTAATTTATTGGTGCATGAGTTAAAGTTCATTAAATACTTCTTTTAATTAACTAGTTGTTGGAATAAATGATGCATAAGTGTCTGTTCATTTATTTACGTAGTTGTTAATTTGTTTAAAGTTTAATAATTGAATAAATGTGACGGTTACGTATGTTTTAATTGCAGGTGACTTTTCAATTCACAAAGGCTGTTATGCATTCAATAAAGGAGATTTTTCAAGTTATTTTGGTTACAAAAGAGGGGGCTGTTATAAAGTTAGCATTAAGCATCATTAAAAGAGAGTTTAAAGGAGCATTTCATGTCCTTTAAAATCTGGTAGCAGCTTGTTCAAATACCCCAACGTTTTTTTTTGCTACTTAATGGACAATTTATGCATTGCAAATTTCATTAAAGTGGCTGGAGTCTATTCAACTAGCCAAAGGGAAAATCAAGAGTCATTTTTCAACCCTTTAAGGACATTAATTCAGCTAGTTAAAGAGAGGAGTTATTGACTCTAGAATTTCAAAAGTCTTTGATTTATAATTAGCCCTTTAATAGCACTTTACTATGTGACCATTCGGCTAGCTCATTTTAGCCTTATAAATTCTTGCAACCAAGCCTTTTGGAGACACTACTTTTTGAACATTTTTGAATGATATTCTGCCAAATTTGTGAGGCAAACTTTTCTCTATTTTCGTTCAAAGATTTGTTGGCTACCTAGTGTTCTAGTTGTGTCATCCATTTTCTTTGTTGAAAACTGAACTTATCACTACTCGTAGTGTCGCGTTCAAACATACCAAGGTTCCTACTTTGCTAAGTAGCGGGTCGAGGTTCTCATATTCTCCATTCGACCACCTTGAAAACTTATAAACATTTGGGTCAATATTTTCTAATATTAGTTCGTGTCTGTTTTCGAGATCATTTTCATTTTCATTCCAATCCATCTTTTCGTTTCATTATAACCAAACCTACAAAAACTTTGTTAAAACATCCTTTTGAACAAATCTAACGCTACTTCTTCGTAGACGATCGGGCAAACTCACATACGACTCGACTCACCCTGAGGCGGATCGTATCATTTGGTATCAGAGCTACAAAAACAAGGAGTACGAGCATTCAAAATTACTCCAGGAATAGTCTGTGACTCATCAAGTAAGTTTTAAAAAAAAATCAAAAAAAAATTCAAATTAAAAAAAAATTGAAAAAAAAAACAAAATCTGAAAATTTGAACATAGTTTTACTCCTTCTCCATTTTTTAATCCTGAAACTTTTACCCTCTCATCCACTTCCATCCTTGACCTTTTCGCCACACTATACCCAAATTAATTTATTTCTTGTAAGCCTACCCAGTTTTAAATCACATCATCCTTTGTTACCCATTTGAAACCGACCACCTAGACTAAGGTTAAGCCTTGGCGAATCTGCTTACGAAATCACGAGAAAGGTAAAGAAAGATAAAAGGCACGAGAGTTGTAAGCGCAATAGAGTGGAGATAAAAGCTTATTCTCGAGCGTAAAACACGAGTGTGAGTTCCAATAAAATTTTCTTGTGAGTGACTAGTGAGGTTTTTGTTGTGAGGTTCTTTACTAAACTCAATGTCACAAGAATCTGATCCTAACATGGAAGATCATCCGTACAGACAACCTATTCGCAATGTCCTAGATTTGAACATGCAAGCATTATTACGAGAGATGGAAAGACTTTTAGATAGAAGATTAAATCCCCTTGAAGATCGTCTATTCCAAGTCGAAGCAAGAGAGCAACGCGAAAGAACTCCTGAAGTTGTCCGACCTAGACGGGAGAGGCCAAACCAACAACGGGAAAGACGAAGAGATCAAGATGATGCTGTAAATGATCATAGTGATCTTGAAAGTGGTCAAGATTCGAATGCAAGTAATCGCCGGAGGGAACCACGACACCAAGATCGGAGACGTGAAGATGATGATCTTAAGAACATCAAACTTTGTATACCACCGTTCCAAGGTAGATCAGATCCGGAGGCCTATCTTGAGTGGGAAAAGAAGATCGAGTTGGTGTTTGATTGTCATAACTATTCTAAAAACAAAAAGGTGAAGTTAGCAGCAATTGAATTTTCGAATTATGCCATGATTTGGTGGGATCAACTAACTACTAGCCGGAGACGTAATGGAGAACAACCGATCTCTACATGGACCGAGATGAAGGCAGTCCTGAGGCGACGTTTTATCCCTTCTTACTACCACCGGGAGTTGCACCAAAAACTTCAAAATCTTACACAAGGGACCAAAAGCGTCGAAGACTACTACAAGGAGATGGAAATTGTAATGATTCAGGCAGATGTTCAAGAGGATTCTGAAGCAACGATGGCACGATTTTTGGCTGGATTAAACCGAGACATTGCGAATGTCGTCGAGCTTCAACACTATCTTGAAGTGGTGGACATGGTTCATATGGCTATCAAGGTAGAAAAGCAACTTAAGCATAAAGGCTCAAATCGAGGTTTTTCCACTTCTAACACATCCAAGTGGGGCCAAAGTTCAAGTAGAGGTTTTTCAACATCTCAAGGAAAGGATTCTATGGCACTTTCGAAACCAAACAAGCCTAATATCGAAACAAACAAAGGTAAGGCACTCGAGGTTTCTATCAATCGTAATCGCGACGTTAAATGTTTCAAATGTCTAGGAAGGGGGGACACATAGCCAGTCAGTGCCCAAATTGAAGAACTATGGTGATTCGTGCCGATGGTGAAATTGAGACGGAGGATGAAGAAGAAAAGGAGTCTGAATCGGTTTCTGAAACTGAGGAGGACTTAGAACAACCTGTGGAAGGTGAACTACTCATTGTCAAAAGGAGTCTTAGTCTCCAAGGCATGGATAATGAGCTACAACGGGAGAACATATTTCATACCCGATGCTTGGTTGGAGGAAAAGTCTGTTGTGTCATCATCGACGGTGGTAGTTGTACAAACGTAGCAAGTACGATGATGGTTGAAAACCTCAGTTTGCCAACTACTAAGCATCCGAGTCCCTACAAACTTCAATGGCTTAATGACGGTGGAGAACTTAAAGTGACCAAGCAAGTACTAGTTTCTTTCACCATTGGAAAGTACTCGGACGAAGTGTTATGTGACGTTGTTCCAATGCATGCGGGCCATCTACTCCTTGGAGGTCCGTGGCAGTTTGATCGGCGAGTGCTACACGACGTGATACGATCCACCTCAGATGAGTCGAGTCGTATTAGTGTGCCCGATCGTCAACAAGAAATTACGTTAGGTTTAATTGAAAAGGTCAGATGAAGGAAAGAAGGGTATTGGTTTTGGGTTCGGATTAGAATAGGTAAGAAGAGTTTGAAAATTCGGGTTTGGAGTCCGAATAGGTATGGATGAAGGAATTGGTTCAATTAGGTAAATGGAGAAATGGGGTTGAACAAAAAGTGCAAACAAGAACCAATACCGATTTGGTATCGACCCGTTGTTTATAAGCTCTTTTAGTTCTGTTTGGAATTGGTAAAGGAAAAACCTCGACCCACTATCTAACAAGATAGGAACCTCGGTATGTTTGAACGCCACACTACGAGTAGTGATAAGTTCGGTTTCGACAAAGAGCAACAGCTGACACACTAGAACGCTAGGAAGCCAATCGAATCTTTGAACGAAATTTGAGAAAAGTTTTTGCCTAACAAATTTGGCAGCATAACATTAACAAAAGTCCAAAAAGTTCTTTACAAAGTAACACAAGCCACAATTTATAGTGAATGCAAGGGATAGCCGAATAGGCTCTTGAGGTAGCTAAATGGTTTCGAAAATTCCAGAATTTTGATGAAGCTTCCTTGAAGTTTCTTGTGCATGGAGAACGGTAAGGGCAGCTTCTAGATGCCTTGATTCAATAGAAAAATTGAATGAATTGTTTGGGAGCTGAAATGCCATCAATAGGTTCTACCAAATGCTTGAATTTGGAATTAATATCTGCTGCTTGATTCAGCCGAATGTTCATGTGATTAAGGAGCTGTCTAGAGCACTTCAATAGTCTTAGAATGTGAACAAACCGATTTTAACAGCCACACATGTGTGAACAAACAAAATCGAACAGCCCTTGGTGTGAAAGGAATAATCGGGTGGGTGTGAACAGCCTTAATTTGTCTTGAGCAGCCAATCGGTCTTCTTGAAGAGTGGTAAGGTTTGGCTGAATGGTCACTTAGGGAACACCAAAGATCAGCACACCAATTTTAAATCATCCATGCACCTATGCCGTCCAAGGGGTAATGTACCTACAACATTTAATTCAGCAAATTAAATCCCTTTTAGACACATTAAATTCGGCAACATAAATAAATCTTGCACCATAAATTAGGCTAGACATAATTAATCTTTGTAATAGTTAAGACATATTTAATTGGTCCTAATTAATTAAGTACTTAATTTAGAACATAATTAAAACATATCCAGATTATGACAAATTAATTATTAAAACAAATAACTAATAAAACTAATAGCAACTTAAATGATTTATTCCAGCATAATAAACGCAATAATAGCTGAAACGAGCTCGTTGAGCTAAGTTAAGTTGAAATTGAGCTGATTTGAGCTTGAAGGAGTATGCATGGTTTGCTTGGCTTGCTGGTCCAAGAGCTTTCAAGAAGTCCAGCAACGGTTTCACCCCAAACTCTATCAACTAAGGTTGTTGTTGCATCTTTGAATCTCTTTGCTCGAGCTCGGGTGATCGGTCCTACGGGCAATTCGAGAGGATCTTCATTGGCAGCCGACAACTCGGGAGGTGTGGTTGTATCATGACGGGTATACCAATCGGTATATTTTCAAGTTTATGGGAAAGAATGTTACATTGGCACCGTTAACTCCCAAACAAGTTTACGATGATCAATTGAAGTTGAAAGCATCCATCGAACAAATGAGAGAGAAAGAAAAGAAGATTGTAAAAAATAAAAGAGGAAAAAATCAGAAAAGAAAACAAAAGAGAGTGAAAAGAAAATCAGTAAAGAAAAAGAAAAAAAAGAGAAGGAAATTGAAAAAATGAGTGTCTTTGCAAAAGTTAGTGATATTCGAAAAGCGTTAGTAATGAATCATCCCGTTCTTGTACTCATGTACAAAGAAACCTTGTTTTCTACTAACGAATTACCCGACACTCTACCTTCTTCTGTTTTGTCTTTGTTGCAGGATTTTAAAGATGTTTTCCCGGAGGAAGTCCCAAATGGTTTACCACCGCTTCGTGGAATTGGACATCAAATAGATTTTATACCGGGAGCTACTATCCCAAACCGTCCCGCTTATCGAGCCAATCCAGAAGAGACTAAAGAATTGCAACGGCAAGTCAATGATCTGTTGCAAAAAGGTTACATTAGAGAGAGTCTTAGTCCTTGTGCTATACCTGTTTTACTAGTACCGAAAAAAGATGGAACATGGCGAATGTGCGTAGATTGTCGAGTCGTAAATAAGATCACCATCAAATACTGTCATCCAATTCCTTGCCTTGATAATATGCTTGATGAACTCAGTGGAGCTAAGGTATTTTCGAAAATTGACCTAAAAAGTGGCTACCACGAGCTTCGGATGCGAGAAGGTGATGAGTGGAAAACGGCATTTAAGACCAAGCATGGGCTGTACGAATGGTTGGTCATGCCTTTTGGACTAAGCAATGCCCCTAGCACATTTATGAGGCTAATGAATTACGTGTTAAGGTCTTTTATCGGTAAGTTTTGTGTTGTGTATTTTGACGACATTTGATATATAGCAAATCCATCGAAGATCATGTAAGGCATCTTAAATCTATTTTAGAAGTTTTACGTAAAGAAACATTATATGCTAACCTTAAAAAGTGTTCTTTCTGTTCTGATAAAGTTGTCTTTTTAGGCTTTGTGGTTAGCGCAGAAGGTCTCGAAGTAGACCAAGAAAAGATCAAGGCCATTCAAGATTGAACAAGGCCAACAAGTATTACGCAAGTCCGGAGTTTTCATGGCCTAGCAAGTTTCTACCGACGATTTGTTCCTAATTTCAGCACCATTGCTGCTCCTCTTACGAACATCATTAAGAAGAACTCTACTTTCTTTTGGAATGATGAGCAAGAAAAGTCGTTTGTCAAAATTAAGAATTTTCTTACTAACGCTCCTTTACTTGCTCTTCCAGATTTTTCGAAGATTTTCGAGATTGAGTGTGATGCCTCAGGTGTTGGAATAGGTGCTGTTTTAACACAAGAAGGACGACTTGTGGCTTATTTTAGCGAAAAGATTAGTGGAGTTGTACTCAACTATCCTGTATATGATAAAGAGATGTACGCGCTCATACGAGCTTTTGAGACATGGCAACATTATTTATGGCCAAAGGAGTTTGTTATACACTCCGATCATGAAGCTTTAAAGCACATCAAAGGCCAGCACAAATTAAACCGACGTCATGCAAAATGGGTGGAGTTTCTTGAATCATTTTCTTATGTTATAAAATACAAAAAAGGTAAAGATAACATAGTGGCTGATACACTTTCGAGAAAGTATACTCTTTTGACATATTTGGACTCCAAAATTCTTGGTTTTGCTTTGATAAAAGACTCTTATGCTAACGATTCTGATTTTGGTGAGATCTTTGTAGCGTCTGAGAATGGTGTGTTTGAAAACTTTTATAGGTATGAAGGCTTTCTTTTCAAAGAAAGTAAACTCGTGTTCTTCTTGACTCTGTTCGAGATTTATTAGTGCACAAAGCCCATAGTGGCGGACTTATGGGACACTTTGGAGTCAACAAGACGCTTGCAACACTTCAAGAACATTTCTATTAGCATGAATGCGCAAATATGTGGAACAAGTTTGCAAGAGGTGTATAGCTTGTAAAAAGGCTAAATCAAAGGTTCAACCCCATGGTTTATATACGCCATTACCTATTCCTGAAGCCCCGTGGGTTGATATCTCCATGGACTTTGTTCTTGGACTACCGCGCACAAAAACGGGGAAGGATTCTATCTTTGTGGTTGTTGATCATTTTTCAAAAATGTCTCATTTTATTGCTTGCACTAAAACTGATGACGCTGTTCATGTTGCAAATTTGTTTTTCAGAGACATTGTATGACTTCATGGTATTCCTCGTACTATTGTGTCGGATCGTGATGCAAAATTTTTGAGCCACTTTTGGAGGTCTTTGTGGGGAAAATTAGGAACCAAATTATTATTCTCTACCACCAGCCACCCCCAGACCGATGGTCAAACGGAAGTCATCAATAGAGTATTGTCTACATTACTACGGGCCATCATCCGTAAAAATTTGAAGTCTTGGGAAGATTGCTTACCACATATCGAGTTTGCTTACAACCGCTCCGTCCATTCTGCTACGAAATATTCGCCTTTTGAAATTGTATATGGTGTCAATCCATTGACACCTTTAGATTTATTACCTTTGCCTACTGATCGACTGGTTCATGCAGATGCAAAGAAAAAGGTTGATTTTGTCAAGGAATTACATCAAAAGGTACAAGCTAATATTGAGGCAAGAACCGAGTCTTACGTGCGTAATGCTAACAAGGGACGAAAGCGAGTGGTCTTGAACCCGAGAGTGGGTTTGGGTTCACATGCAAGGAGCGTTTTCAGCTCAACGAAAATCAAAATTATTACCTAGAGGAGACGGTCCTTTCCAAATTCTTGAGCGCATAAATGAAAACTCTTACAAACTCGATTTGCCTGGTGAATTTAACGTTAGTGCAACTTTTAATGTGTCAGATTTAACCCCTTTTGATACAGATTTTGACTTGAGGACAAGTCATTTCAAAGAGGGGGGGAATGATACGATCGCGACCTGGAGTGCATCAAGTTCGAGCAAGGACTCAATGGTGCTGCCTCAAGGACCAATTACACGAGCTCGAGCTAAGCAATTCAAGGAGGCCGTTTCGGCCTTAGTTAATCAAGTGTGGGGCGAGGCTTTGGTTGGAGAAATAGATCGAGTTGGGACCAGCTTAATAAAGTGTCCTTGCAACATTTTGCAAACTAATTTCAGCTCAATTTCTGCTCCTTGAACCCGTTCCAACTAAATTGAACTTTTATTTATTTCTTTTAGCTTTGCATTTAGTTTGCATTTTAATACTTGCATTTAAGCCTCTTAATTTAATAAATGAGTTGCTGGTCATTAATACAACTCATCTTAGTTTAATAAATGAGTTGCTGGTCATTAATACAACTCATCTTAGTTTAATTAAATGAGTTTATTTAATGAATTTAATTTAATGAGTTGCTTCTTTAATTAATCTAGTTACTAGGTTAATTTATTGGTGCATGAGTTAAAGTTCATTAAATACTTCTTTTAATTAACTAGTTGTTGGAATAAATGATGCATAAGTGTGTGTTCATTTATTTACGTAGTTGTTAATTTGTTTAAAGTTTAATAATTGAATAAATGTGACGGTTACATATGTTTTAATTGCAGGTGACTTTTCAATTCACAAAGGCTGTTACGGTTCAATAAAGGAGACTTTTCAAGTTATTTTGGTTACAAAAGAGGGGGCTGTTATAAAGGAAGCATTAACATCATTAAAAGAGAGTTTAAAGGAGCATTTCATGTCCTTTAAAATCTGGTAGCAGCTTGTTCAAATACCCCAACGTTTTTTTTTTTGCTACTTAATGGACAATTTATGCATTGCAAATTTCATTAAAGTGGCTGGAGTCTATTCAACTAGCCAAAGGGAAAATCAAGAGTCATTTTTCAAGCCTTTAAGGACATTAATTCAGCTAGTTAAAGAGAGGAGTTATTGACTCTAGAATTTCAAAAGTCTTTGATTTATAATTAGCCCTTTAATAACACTTTACTATGTGACCATTCGGCTAGCTCATTTTAGCCTTATAAATTCCTGTAACCAAGCCTTTTGGAGACACTACTTTTTGGACATTTTTGAATGATATTCTGCCAAATTTGTGAGGCAAACTTTTCTCTGTTTTCGTTCAAAGATTTGTTGGCTACCTAGTGTTCTAGTTGTGTCATCCATTTTCTTTGTTGAAAACTGAACTTATCACTACTCGTAGTGTGGTGTTCAAACATACCAAGGTTACTACTTTGCTAAGTAGCGGGTCGAGGTTCTCATATTCTCCATTCGACCACCTTGAAAACTTATAAACATTTGGGTCAATATTTTCTAATATTGGTTCGTCTCTGTTTTTGAGATCATTTTCATTTCCATTCCAATCCATCTTTTCGTTTCATTATAACCAAACCTACAAAAACTTTGTTAAAACATCCTTTTGAACAAATCTAACGCTACTTCTTCGTAGACGATCAGGCAAACTCACATACGACTCGACTCACCCTAAGGCGGATCGTATCATCTGGCCATGTAGAAATCGGCCTCTCTCCATTACATCTTCAATTTGTTGTTATTTGGTCCCACCACACCATGGCGTAGTCAGAGATTTCGATCGCTGCCAACTTGACTTTCTTGGCTTCCGAGTAGTTGTGGCAGTCGAACACCGACTCAATTTTTTTTCCCACTCGAAATATGCCTCTAGATTAGAAATGCCTTGGAAGGGTGGTATGGAGAGCTTAATATTCTTCAAATCGTCATCGACTCGGCCTCGATCCCTTTGACCCTGATTTTGTTGGCCTCGGCAATGCTCACTTTGATTTAATCCTTGGTCACTTTCTAAGTCACTTGGGTCATACAAGTCGTCTTCGGGCTACCTTGCTTGACCTCTTTCATGTCTAGGGCCTTGAGGTGTCCTTTCTCATTGCCCTCTCTCTTTGACTCGATCTAGTCTTTCGTTTATGGACTCGAGTTCATTGCAGAACATCCATTGGATTTCCCTTAGGAGGCTTGTTGGCCTAAATTAAGGACTTTGCCTATGAGAGCTACGTTCCTTATAAGTTGTCTTGGTAATCCCTCGTTTATGTTATGTTTCGGACTATGAGAGCTACGTTCCTTACAGGTTGGCTTGGTAAACCCTTGTTTATGTTAGTTCCGGACTTCGCGACATGTTGTAACCTCACCACAATCCTCACAATATCTGTCAGAAAGAAAGAATGATGGCACTCACACTCGTGTTTACGCTCGTTTGGCTTTTACCTCCACTCAATTGTGCTTACTCACTCGTGCCTTTTTCCACTCTCTTCTCTTATAAGCTCGTAAAGGATTTACTAAAGCTTGATCTCTAGTTTGGGAGTTAGTTTCAAAAAGGGTAAACAATGGATATACGTATAGGTTTAGGGTTGGCTGAAAGAACTGGGACTGGGCAGAAAGTGTGGCATTTATATGGATAGGAATATTAGAACAGAAAGGTTGATCGGGAACTATACCCTTTTTTTTCAATTTCAAATTTTTTTAACTATAGAAAAATAATTTCAATGTAATACTTGAATTTCACGAAATAACTTTTTTCTACTCTTTTTTTACGAACGTACTCCGGGGTTGCTCTGAATGTTTGAACTTCTTATTTTGGGTAGCTCTGATACCAAATGATACATGCTCACTTCGGTTTGATGTGAGTCGTATGTAAGATGCCCGATCGTCTATGAAGAAGTGTTGTTGGAAGTTGAAGGAAGAAAGCAATTTCGGTTTAGGAAGATTTGGTTGTCTAAGTTTGGGTTCAAAATTTGGTTAAGAAGTTTAGGTTCAAGAAGGAGAAGAGTTAGGATATTTGGTTCAATGTGGTTCATTCTAGTGTATGAGTAGGTTTAATAAAGATAGTAGTTTTGTTTTGGTTCGACAAGTAAACAAAATATGGTTGGTTGAAATATTTTGGTAATGGGAAGAAATATGGTAAATGGTTGCCTTAAGAACAAGTTGAACCGATATTAGCAAATATCGACCCGAGACTTATTGGTTCTTAAGTTGGACCTCGACCCACTATCTAGGCAGATAAGACCTCGGTATTGAGTTTTTTTTAATGCCATACTAGAATTAGTGATAAGTTCGGTTTCATAAAAGAAGTCGGATGATGCCACTACTAGGTAGATAAGCCAATGAAATCTTAAACGAGATTTAGAGAAGAAAATTCTCACAAGAACAAAGGTTCGACTATCTTTTTTGGCAAAAAGTCCTTTACACAATGCAAATGGCTAAATTATAGGCCTTACAAGTCCAGCCGAATAGGCACATTCATAAACTTATGAATTAAATAAGATAAGCCTTGAATATTCTTGAACTGCACCTTCTTCCAAAAAGTCACCTTCATATGGCTAAAGAATGGAAGATGAATGAACAAGGTGTGAACAAGACTCTTGGAGCTAAGGGTAGATTCGGCCAAGGCTAATTAGTGAGCTATAAATTGGTGATGCTTGGCCAAAAGTGTTGGAGTTAATGTGGAGAGCTCATTAGCCCTTTTTAGGTGTGGACACCAACCATTGAAAAGCCATCAAACGTGAACCAAGCTAGCTGAATGGTCCATGGAATGTGAACACAAGTTCGGCCAAGTGTGAAAGCTTTAAGGAGCACTTAATGACCACCTTGGTTATTTGGAGAGGCATGATCGAATAGTCACATAAGGAACTCAAAGGGGCAGCACACCAAAATTACTTCTTTCATGCACCATGCGTCCCAAGTAATGCACCTACATGAAAAAAATCAATTCATTAAATCCCATATGAATACTTTAATTTTGGCACAAATGTGAACAAATATCCCAAACATTAATTCGATTATTACATATTAAAAACATGTAATATTAATAAACATAAAACATAATTAATTACTAATGTGAACTTAATTAAAACATAGTTAATTAAAGATAGCTAATTAATGAACTTATTCAAGTAAAAGTCAACACTATTATAATAAGTTATAAATAACTTCATGAGCAGTGATTAAGTTCGTGAGAGCTAATCGAGCTAAGTTTGAGCTCGTGAGCTGGAAGTGAGCTGAGTCCAAGCTCGAGAGCTGAAGTTGAGCTGAGAACAAGCTCATGAGCTCAAGTTGAGCTGGATGTGAACATGTTGAGCTGGAACCGAGCTTGCTGAGCTAATTATGAGCTAGACGAGCTAGGAAGAAAATACAAGGATGACTCATTGAGTTATTCCACAAACTCTCGAGTAAACTAGTGATAGACTCGGCCTAAGCTCGATCAACTAAAGTTGAAATTGCGTCTTTGAACCTCTTGGCTGGGGCTCAGGTGATCGGTCCTACGGGCAACTTGAAAGGATCTACTTTGGCAACTGGAAACTCGGGAGGTGTGGTCGTATCTAGATGATGGCTCGAAGTAGTGTAGATAGTACGTGGTTGACCACTTATATTTAGCCATTTATTTGGGGGTGGCAGATGCTTGAAAACAGCAACTTAGTTCCTAATTTCCCCCACAATGATCTCCAAAAATGACTTAAGAACTTCGCATCTCGATCAGACACGATGGTTCGCGGGATGCCGTGCAACCGAACAATATCCCTAAAGAAAAGGTTAGCAACATGACAATGTCGTCAGTTTTTGTACATGCAATAAAATGAGACATTTTCAGAAATCGATCAACAACGATAAATATAGAATCCTTCCCCATTTTCGTTCGCGGCAATCCAAGGACAAAGTCCATGGAGATGTCCATCTAGGGCGCTTCGAGAATGGGCAAAGGGGTGTATAGTCCATGAGGTTGAACCTTGGACTTAGCCTTTTTACACATTATGTACTGCTCACAAATTCACTCAACATATTTCCTCATTGTGGGCCAATAAAAGTGTTCTTGGAGTATTGCCAAAGTCTTGCTTACTCCAAAATGTCCCATGAGGCCTCCGTTGTGTACCTCGTGCACGAGTAAGTCCCGAATAGAACCTTAAGGAATGCATAGCTTTACTTCCTTGAAAAATTCTCAAAATCACCATTCTCAGAAGTAGTAAAGATATCACCAAAATCAGCATCGTTAACATATGCATCTTTCAATAAAGAAAAACCAAGCAATTTTGAATCAATGTATGATAGCAAAGTGTACCGTCTCAAAAGAGCATCGGCTATGATATTATCTTTACCGTTTTTTTACTTTATTACGTAAGGAAATGACTCGAGGTACTCAACCCACTTGGCATGACTTTTATTTAACATGTGCTGGCCCTTTATGTGTTTCAATGCTTCGTGATCGGAGTGAATAACGAACTCCTTTGGCCATAAGTAATGTTACCACGTCTCTAGGGCTCAGATTAGTGCGTACATCTCTTTGTCGTTGACAAGGTAATTAAGTGCGACTCCATTAAGTTTCTTGCTAAAGTGATGTGAGCACGCCCGGGGCATCTTCGAGTGCAAACTAAGATCTAAACGAGCTGCCTAAAGGACCTATAACTCAAGCTCATGCTAAACATTTCCTAGAAGCTATTTTAGCTTCTAATGCAAAACCTTGGTTCGAAACAAGGGCCAATGCTCACAAAATCAGCTTGAAGCAACTATCCAAAGGACCCGTGCATTGTTGGCAAGCTGATCCTAGCTCATTTCCAGCTCCTCGAGCTCCATCCAGCTCAACTCAGCTCATTTGAGCTCGTTTTAGCTTGTTTGAGCTCAACCGAGCTTACTTTCAGCTCCTTCTTTCTTCCTTTCAATAAACTAAGTCTTAATTTAGTTTACAATTAAGTTTGCTACAGCTTATGCCGAAACCCCTAGCTCAATTTCAGCTCATTAAGTGTTTTGACTATTTTTGAGCTAGCCGAATTTACTTCATAAGTTGACTTATAATTATTATGTTTGAATTTAGTTAATTTCATTAAATTGTTTAATTATTAATTATTATGATTTTTATGAATAGTTATATTTTAATTAATTGTGTGTTAAGTCATGTAGGTTAGTCGAATGTGGAAGGTACATTCATGAAGAGATGCATGAACGGGAAAGTTCAACGAATGAGAAGATTCATGCACGGCCTGGTTCAATGCTTGGAGGGAATTAAGTTCATGTACATGGGAGGTTAATTACATGCATGTGGATTAAGAAGATACATTCACTTTGGACGGTACACATGCATGAATGAAGGCATTTATTGCATGTTCATGTACGGCCAGATTCAAGCTCCCTTCTAGTTCATGCATGGCCGAATGTATGTGGGTCAAATACATGAATTGTTTGCTGTCCAAATGACTTCCCTAAGCACCTATTGGGGCAAGAGACACTTTTTGATTGATTCATTCCTTCCATGGCCGAATCTAGACAAGCTATTGAGTTCCCAAGACTACACATTCATCCAAGATGCTTTGCTTACACATGAAGCTGTCCAATAGAGTTCCCATCAGCTGAATTTAGTCCTAGCACATTAAAGACTTGTTCTAGATTATTCTGGTTCATTCATAGCTGAATTTAATTAGTCTTTAAGTTATTAGTTTGACCATTCGGCTACTACTTATTAGCCTATAAATAGTTTGCACATTTCATTGTAATGGGACTTTTGCCAAAATTGTTAATGAACATTTGTTCTTGTGAGGTTGCTTCCTCTCATATCTCGTACAAGTTTCGAAAGACTTATCTGGCTTGTGCTAGTGGCGTCAATTGTCTTGTTTGAACTTATCACCAATCTTGGTGTGGCGTTCACCTATCCATCTATCCATACTTTACCTTAACAATATAGGAACCGGGGTGACACTTTTTAGTGTTGAATCATTCCTGACGTTGAGTTCGTTTTTCCATCCCCCATCTTTCAACTTTCCTTCTTGTAACCAAACCGACCCATTTATCCATCACCCATCTTAGCTACATATAACCAAACCTATTACTAAACTTACCCTTCTTGAAACCTTCCGCTTATTCTAATCCATTATTTTACTTTTATTACTAAAATCCGAGGCACGAACGACTCTCTCGAACTACGATCGGGCAACTACGTGAATTCGAATCATCTACTCGGGCCGGATCACATCATTTGGTATCAGAGCTTGTAAATTGAGAGGCGCCGACGTTAGTAACAAGATCGAAATAGGTTCGTAGTTAAAAAAATTTTGAATTAAAAAAAAATTCAAGTTGTAATTTTCGTTCTCTCTCTTGTAATAGTGATATATTGAAGTATTAAAAAAAGACAAAAAAAACGAAATTATAAAAAAAAAAGTGTGTGATCAAGATCTATTCTTTTGTTTACATTTTTGTTCCGACCTTCAATCTTTCTTTCCAGCAACTTTTACCCCCCCCAAAACGCCACACTACACCAAAGACTATTTTTCTTTTAGCCTACCCGTACACCGTGACATTCTAACCTTTGTAACCATCTTGAAACCGACCCCAAGGCACCAAGACAAGTTGAAAGAAACAAAATATGAGGTTACGAGAGTAAGCTTGAGTGGGCAAAGGCTAGAGTGTGTGAGAACACTCGAGAGTTGAAAAGCCAAAAACGAGCGAAAACACGAGTGTAAGTGCCATCATTCTTTCTTTCCGAGTGAACTCGTGAGGATGTTGTAGTGAGGACTTTGTGTCTATTTTACTTAACAATTTTCCTTTCAGCGATAACATCATGTCTCGCGAAGAATTTGCCGAATCAGAATATCAATATTTGGTGTAAGAAATGCGAAGAATGGTGACAACTAAGTCTGACAAATTGCACGAGAGATTAGATCGTGTGGAGAAAAGAGACCAACTGGCACGAATGTCATCAAGTCAAAAAGTGGATTCGAGAGCATCATGGAGATACACATCCAACGACTACTCAAGAAGAGATTACGATCGAGATTCTTTTTCATCAAGGAATTCAAGACGAAGAGAAGCCGATTTTGATTTTGAATCCTTCCGAGAAGACGTGCGAGATGAAAGATACACCTCTTCAAGAGCTCCAAAGAAAATAGCCACGGAGAGATCTTCACGAAGGATTGTTCGTGAATCATATGTAAATGATTTTTCTTATTTTGAACAAAATGATTTTTCTCCTAAATCTTTTGTAACCTCTTGTAAAAAGCAAACGAGAAAAGAAGAAGACAAAAAGCAAAGAGAGATCAAAAGAAAAGAGAGGCAAGAAAAGATTATGAGAGAAAATGAGACGATTTTCAATGAAATCGAGAGAAGAAACAAAGAAAATGAGAGAATCTTGAATGAAATCGAGAAAAGAAACAAAGAAATGAAAGAAAAAGAAAAAGAGATTGGGAGTGAAAAAGAAAATGAGATTGAAAAAGAGAATGAAAAAGTTTGAGAGAGAAAAAGAATGTGAACAAGAAAAAAGAGTGGAAAAAGAAATTAAGATAAAAGAAACGAGTGGTTCAGAAGAAATAGAATCGAGTGAAAATGATGTTAGTGAGCAAGCGAGAATTCTTTCTACTAACACTTATGCTCAATCTTTTAGTGATCTTTCTTTTCAGGTTCCTAAAAGTCCGTGCGACCAAATCCAACTCTGATACCTTCAAAGTGAGAGGCTTTTTCAGTTGTTTGAAAAAGGTAAGTCCATGGACGACCGCCACCCATTGGAAATCGAAGGTAAGGAAGGTAAGGAATCTTTGTTTATCGAATCAAGGCCGCCTGATTTAAAAATTATTCATAAAGATTTTGATGGCATAACTTTTGAAAAACTTCCATCTTTTGATCTGGCTAATTATTGTTCACATATTAATGTTAACAATGTTGATTCAATAGATGCCACGAAGATTTCATTTTATGACATGTTTTATAACGACAATTTTGTTGATTCTGTTGGACTGGTTCATCCTGCGCAAATTGTGAATGTATGTGATAAAAGGTTTTCACATTTTGATAAGCATGGCTATGTAAATTCTTTGAATTCATCATTCTGTTTAGACGTGCCTATTCAAATGATTTGTGATGGATTTGAATTTCTGAAAGGTCGCATGAACACAACTTCTTTGCTCGATATATGTGGTAAAAGATTTTTGCATGAAATATTTAATCTGTTTGATTATGCTCTTCAAGAGAAATCTTTGAATTTCTATGCAAAATATCCATGTTTCGGACTGTTTGTTCGACTAGGATTTGTGAAACATGAATGCTTGTGTATTTGTCAGTTTAAAGTCTCTTTGATTCACTTTTGCGACCTATCTGTGAAAATGAAATTTTTGTTGCAATTTGGGATAAGTGATCAAAACCGAGTCGTTAAGCTGGGAGTAAGCCAATTCGAGTTGTTTCCAAGAAAAGGTAAGCATTGTGATCTTATTGTAAGTAACTTTGTTTTGCCTTCTCATCTTCTTCGAGTCTTATCTTTATTTTTGGAAATTAAGCATGTGGCTGGATTACAAAATCAAAACCTAGTTTTTGATTCTGAAAATTTTAATTTTGATCCTGGCATTAGTTTATTTGCCCAACTTTGGATTAAGAAGCTGGAGCGGGATTGTATGTTCTTCTTTCGGTGTTTCCTTAAACTTCTTCATTATTTTGTTGTTGAAACTTTGAAATGGCCTATCCAAAAAGAGGAAGGACATATGACTAATAGTTTGTCTTTTCGAGTCTTATGTGACTTTTAGGTTATTGTGAGCCATTCTACCCCATTCGACGACCAAGTGTCTAGTGACGACGAAAGCTTTTTCACAAGCAAATGGCCCGACTTGAGGACAAGTCGCTTTGAAGATGGGGGCAATGATGTGAGCACGCCCGGGGCATCTTCGAGTGCAAACCAAGATCTAAACGAGCTGCCTAAAGGACCTATAACTCAAGCTCATGCTAAACATTTCCTAAAAGCTATTTTAGCTTCTAATGCAAAACCTTGGTTCGAAACAAGGGCCAATGCTCACAAAATCAGCTTGAAGCAACTATCCAAAGGACCCGTGCATTGTTGGCAAGCTGATCCTAGCTCATTTCCAGCTCCTCGAGCTCCGTCCAACTCAACTCAGCTCATTTGAGCTCGTTTCAGCTCGTTTGAGCTCAACCGAGCTTACTTTCAACTCCTTCTTTCTTCCTTTCAATAAACTAAGTCTTAATTTAGTTTATAATTAAGTTTGCTACAGCTCATGCCGAAACTCCTAGCTCAATTTCAGCTCATTAAGTGTTTTGACTATTTTTGAGCTAGCCGAATTTACTTCATAAGTTGACTTATAATTATTATGTTTGAATTTAGTTAATTTCATTAAATTGTTTAATTATTAATTATTATGATTTTTATGAATAGTTATATTTTAATTAATTGTGTGTTAATTCATGTAGGTTAGTCGAATGTGGAAGGTACATTCATGAAGAGATGCATGAACGGGAAAGTTCAACGAATGAGAAGATTCATGCACGGCCTGGTTCAATGCTTGGAGGGAATTAAGTTCATGTACATGGGAGGTTAATTACATGCATGTGGATTAAGAAGATACATTCACTTTGGACGGTACACATGCATGAATGAAGGCATTTATTGCATGTTCATGTACGGCCATATTCAAGCTCCTTTCTAGTTCATGCATGGCCGAATGTATGTGGGTGAAATACATGAATTGTTTGCTATCCAAATGACTTCCCTAAGCACCTATTCGGGTAAGAGACACTTTTTGATTGATTCATTCCTTCCATGGCCGAAACTAGACAAGCTATTGAGTTCCCAAGACTACACATTCCTCCAAGATGCTTTGCTTCCACATGAAGCTGTCCAATGGAGTTCCCATCAGCCGAATTTAGTCCTAGCACATTAAAGACTTGTTCTAGATTATTCTTGTGCATTCATAGCTGAATTTAATTAGTCTTTGAGTTATTAGTTTGACCATTCGGCTACTACTTATTAGCCTATAAATAGTTTGCACATTTCATTATAAAGGGACTTTTGCCAAAATTATTAATGAACATTTGTTCTTGTGAGGTTGCTTCCTCTCATATCTCGTACAAGTTTCGAAAGACTTATCTGGCTTGTGCTAGTGGTGTCAATCGTCTTGTTTGAACTTATCACCAATCTTGGTGTGGCATTCACCTATCCATCTATCCATACTTCACCTTAACAATATAGGAACCGGGGTGACACTTCTTAGTGTTGAATCATTCCTAACGTTGAGTTTGTTTTTCCATCCCCCATCTTTCAACTTTCCTTCTTGTAACCAAACCGACCCATTTATCCATCACCCATCTTAGCCACACATAACCGAACCTATTACTAAACTTACCCTTCTTGAAACCTTCTGCTTATTCTAATCTATTATTTTACTTTTATTACTAAAATCCGAGGCACGAACGACTCTCTCGAGCTACGATCAGGCAACTACGTGAATTCGACTCATCTACCCAGGCCGGATCACATCATAAAGTATGCCACAGGCCTTCCGTCTTGAGTTAGAACAGCCCCGATCCCAACACCTGAAGCATCGCATTCAATTTTAAATGTTTTAGTGAAATCGGGTAGTGTAATCAAAAGGGCGTTAGTAAGGCAATTTTTAATTTAAATAAAGGACTTCTCTTACTCGTCGGTCCATTGAAAAGCTGAGTTATTTTTTATGACACTCATCAATGGTGCAACAATTGTGCCAAAGTTTGGCACAAATCATCAATAGAAACTTGCCAAGCCATGGAAGCTCCGTACTTGGCTGACACTCGTAGGCCTTGGCCAATCTTGTATGGCCTTGATCTTTTCTTAGTCCACTTCTAGACCTTCCAAGCTAACTACGAAGCCTAAAAAGACAACTTTATCAGAACAAAAGGAACATTTCTTGAGGTTAGCGTAAAGGGTTTCCTTTTGTAAAACTTCCAAGACAGACTTAAGATGCATCACATGTTCTTCCAAAATTTTGCTATATATAAGGACATCATCAAAGTAAAACGATGCTAAACTTATCGATAAAAGACCTTAAGACATAATTCTTTAATCTCATGAATGTGCTAGGTGCGTTGGTTAGGCCAAACGGCATGACCAACCATTCATACAAACCATGTTTAGTTTTGAAGGTTGTCTTCCACTCATCGCCTTCTCGCATTCAAATTTGATGGTAGCCACTCTTCAAGTCAATCTTTGAGAAAAGTTTGGCACCACTTAGCTCATCAAGCATATCGTGCAAATGAGGTATGGGATGCCAGTACTTAATAGTGATCTTATTCACGGCTCGGTAGTCTGCACGCATTCGCCACTGATACGATCACGGCTTCCCATAAGTCAAGTCCAAGCCGAGATCCGATGGTGCTACCTCAAGGGCCGATCACAAGGGCACGTGCAAAATAATTTAAAGAAGCTGTTATAGCTTTAGTTCAGCATGTGTAGGATGATGTCAATGCTAGACCTATCGAACCACCATTTTGGAAATCCATGCCGAACTTTTCTACAAGTTCAGTTCAGCTCACCAAGCTCACCTTCAGTTCAAGTTAGCTCCCATGTAGCTCCACACCAGCTCATTAGCTCGAGACCAGCTCATTATTAGCTCACGAGTTTAAGCCCAGCTCGGGGTTTAGCTCATGAATTAACCATCAGCTCGTGGAGTTCACTTTGAATTCATTTGACTACTATTGACTTTTTAAATTAATAAGTTCAATAATTAGTTAATTAATATCCTACATACTAAATTTAGTTCACATTAGTTATATTAAGTATGTCTTAAAAAGTGTTTATTGATGATAATTAAATTTGTCATAACCGAATTTAATGTTGATATTTGTGTTCACATTAGTTTGAATTAATTCTGTTCACATTTCTTGTAGAAACGCAATGGACATATGGAGATTAAAAGCAAGCATGAATTTTGAAGGTGCATGGACGGTTGGGGGACTTGAATCTCTTAGGTGCATGTTCGGCCAAGTGCATGTATGACCATATTCAATGTCTTTAAGGTTCATGAATGTTTCCATTCATGTATGGTGTGCTATCTCTTCATTCTCCAAGGTGACCATTCGGCCAAAGGACACTCACACATGCATGAAGATAGCTTGGCCAATTAGCTTCCCCATGACTCTCCTTAATTCGCTCACACCTATGTTCACATGGCAAGACTATTCGGTTCACCTTGTTCACACTAGAAGACTCTTCAACATTCGGTTTCACACACATGATGGCCCTTGGAGTGTCCACAATTAATTCATACTTTTTGGCCAAACATTGCTTCATTTAACAAGGTTGGCCGAACGTCACAAGTGACCATTGGACATCATTCATTCACTTAGTGTTTTCTTAAGCATGAAGATTCATTCATTTTCTATTACCATAGCCGAATTTTTCTAGAATTTTCTTTAATTAATGTGTAAGCATGAAAGGCCAATCGGCTACCTAGACTTAGGCCTATAAATACTTGATCAATTTCCATGTAAAGGACTTTTGAAACTTTTGTTAATGTTATGCTGCCGAAATTGTGAGGCAAACTTTTCTTATATTCGTTCAAAGATTCGTTTGGCATTCCTAGCATTCTAGTTGTGTCAACCGTGTTCTTTGTCGTACCCAAACTTATCACTATTCGTAGTGTGGTGTTCAACATATCGAGGTTCCTATCTTGTTAGATAGTGGGTCGAGGTTTCCCTTACCAAACCTATAACCGAACTCAAAAGGCTTAATCAACGGGTCGATACCATTTCGGTATTGGTTCTTGAAAGTACCTTTAGTAGTTCCAAACCTGTTCTCTTCTTTACTTAGTCGAACCTAAACCGACCAATTTGTTCATATCCTTTTGTTCCTACCCTTTCGTTCCTACCATTCTATTCGTACCCCTCTTTCTACTTTGACCATACCTTCAACTCAACTAAACCTAACGTAACTTCTCGTAGACGATCGGGCAATCTACATACGACTCGACTCTTCCCGAGACGGTTCGTATCAGCCACTTCCCGTCTTTCTTCAGTACCAACAAAACGGGTACGATGCAAGGACTAAGGCTCTCACGAATATAGTCTTTCTCCATTAACTTGTTAACTTGACATTACAATTCTTTAGTCTCTTCGGGATTGGTTCTATAGGCGGGTCGGTTTGGAATAACAGCTTTGGGCACGAAATCAATTTGGTGCTCGATTCCGTGAAGAGGTGGTAACCCGCTCAGAGTTTTATTCAAGAACACATTTTGAAAATCCTACAAAAGACACAAAACAAAAGAGGGTAGGTCCTCAGGCAACTCGTTAGTGTTAAGTAAAGTTTCCTTGTACATGAGTACAAGAACAGAACGTTTCATCACTAAAGCCTTCTGAATTTTGTTTGCTTTTGCAAATACGCTCATTTTCTCACTTTTTTTTCACTCTCTTTTGCTATTTTTTCTTTCTTTTTCTTGTTCCACAAAGGTTTTTAGCTTCATTTGATCGTCGTAAACTTGCTTAGGCATCAATGGGGCTAGGGTGACATTCTTCCCAAATGCTTGAATGTATACTATTGGTATACCCGTCGTGGATAACTCTTCGGTCAAACTGACACGATCTTTCTAGCAATAAGTGCCCCGCGTGCATAGGCACAACATCACAAAGCACCTCATCCACATATTTTCCAATGGAAAAAAAAGCACTTGCTTTGTTACCTTTAGTTCACCCCGTCATTGAGCCATTGCAGCTTATAGGGGCTCAAGTGCTTTGTAGTGGGTAAGCCGAGCTTCTCCTCCATAAGTGTGCAGGCCACGTTTGTACAACTACCGCCATTAATGATGACACTACAGACTTTCTCTTGGACTTGGAATCAAGTATGGAAGATGTTTTCGCGTTGTTGCTCGTTCTCCACACCTTGAAGACTTAAACTCCATTTGACAACAAGCAACTCTCCATCACCGACGTGCTCCAACTCCTCCTCTTTATCGGATGTCACTTCAGGCACATTTTCCACTTCAGACTCCGATTCAATCTCACCATCTACACGCAACACCATAGTGCTTTGGTGATGATACGAGCACGCCCCGCGAACTTCATCGAACAAGCCTGTCAAGCCGAGCATTGACATGTTGGCAAGCTGATCCAAGCTCGTTTCCAGCTCCACTAGCTCCGTCCAGCTCGAATCTAGCTTATTCGAGCTCAATCCAACTTGCCTGAGCTAAACCGAGCTCACTCCTAGCTCATATTCAGCTCACGAGCTAAACCTTAGCTCAGCTTCAGCTTAGGAGTTTAATCTCAGCTCAACTATATCTCACGAGCTAAAGCTTAGCTCATTTTAGTTTAACTCGATTTTTTCTTTAATGCATTAAATAAAATTTGCACATATTTATTTAAGCATTAAACTTGTCTTATATTAATATTTGTTATTAATATGTCATAGATATCACATAACTTAAATGTGTTCACATTGTGCTGAATTTATGTGTGTTCACATGATGTCTTATGAATTGTTTTATTTCTTGTAGGTACAATGCTCATGGACGATGCAATGAATGCTTGAAGAAACATCTCTTTTGGACATCCCACATGCATGAATGAACAACATTTAATTAGGTGCATGTATGACCAGATTCAAGGTGTTTACAAGTTCATGTATTTGCCAAATACATGAATGCACAAAATACATGAATGCTTGGGTTCAAATGCACATTCGGTTACATGAATGATGAAGATTCATGCATGAATGTATCTAGAAGATCCAATCCCTTTGGACGGTACACATGCATGCATGGAAGGAAATTAATGCAAGTTCATGTAGGGCTTGGTGCAATGTATGAAGAGGTGCATGTAGAATTGAGGTTCAATGGACGGCATTTAAGGGAGTACATGTACTGGAGACGTTCATGCAAGTAGGGGCTATTTAATGTTCATGTTTTGAAGGTTCATGGACCGAATTTATGGAGGAACATACATTGGGACGTTTCATGCATGATCCATTCATTTTCAAGCTAACCATTCAAGTATTCAAGGTGCATTAAAGCTTCATTTGGCCAAGGGGGATGATGGAACATTAAAGGGCTGCACATTCATTGATATTCATGATTTTTCTTCTAGAATTATCTAGGTGTTTATGGCCGAATTTCTTAGCTTCTAAGCTTGTCCATTCAGCTACTTTTATTTAGGCTATAAATATATGTTATTTCATTTGTAAGAGGTTAGACTTTTCACTTAATGAAACTTTGTTAAAATTTTATGGAATTTATGAGATTTCTTTCTCTCATATTTCGTTGAGGACTTCGTTGGCTTATCTAGGAAGCCTAGTGGAGTCAACCCTGTTCTTCACTATCCCGAACTTATCACTATCAAATAGTGTGGTGTTCACCCATATACCGAGGTTCCTACTTTGCTAAGTAGCGGGTCGAGGTTTATCATTTTCATCCTCCACCTTGAAAGCCTATAAGCATTTTGGGCCGATATTTTCTAATATTGGTTCGTGCTTGCTTTTTAAGAACCCTTTTCTTCCATATCCATCCTCTATTCACTTCTTTCACTTTCCCTTCCAATTTAGCCGAACTTGTATTTATCCATAAACCATCTGTCCTATTTTTCCATCAACTTCATTTCAAAAGTGAATTGAACGATAGTTTCTCGTAGACGATCAGGCAACTCAGCATACGACTCGACTCTCCCCGAGGAGGTTCGTATCAGGTTGGGACAATGACTTGCGATATGTCCTCTTCCGAGACATTTGAAGCACTTAATATCCCTTGTGCAGCTGGAATTACTCTCGATGGCCTTGCCTTTACTTGATTCAGCTATAGGTTTATTTGCCTTGGCTGGCATCGACAGTTCCTTGGCGTGGTTGGTTGGAGTATTCTTGCCAACGCCTTGGCCCCACTTTGAGGTGTTTGCGATGGAATAGTCTCGAGCAGCTCCTTTTCATTTTAATTGTTTCTCCACCTTGATGGCCATGTGTACCATGTCCACCACCTCAATGTAGTGTTGTAGTTCTACCACATGAGCTATGTCTCGATTGAGACCAACTAGGAAATGGGCCATCATCGCTTCACGGTCTTCCTCCATATCCATGTGAATCAATGCGATTTCCATTTCCTTGTAATAATCTTCAACACTCTTCGTCCCTTGAGTAAGATTTTGAAGTTTCTGATGAAGCTCTCGGGGGTAGTAGGAAGGGATAAATCACCATCGCATAACCGCTTTCATCTCGGCCCAAGTTGTGATGGGTCGCTCTCTGTTGCATCTATGGCTAGTGGTTAATTGATCCCACCAGATCATTGCATAGCCCGAAAACTCGATTGCGGCCAACTTAACCTTCTTGTTCTCAGAGTAATTGTGGCAGTCGAATACGAATTCAAATTTCTTCTCCCACTTTAAATAGGCTTCGGGATCAAACTTGCCTTGAAAGGGTGATGTGATTCGGCTCGGGTGATGGAGTCAAATTCACGATATGCCTAATCATGGACTAGAAGAGTCGTTCGTGATGTAGTCTTGGTAGTAGAAGTTGGATGGATAGGCTTGGTTAAGCGAATGGGGTACAAAAAAAGTAAAAGGGTGGTGATAGGTTCGACTAAAGAAACAAAGATGGATGTTGAATAGGTGGTTCAGTTTTTGAGAGAATAAGGAAGAAATAATGAAAGATGGAAATGGATTAGTGAACTTAACATCAAGAGCGATTCAACACTAAAAAGTGTCACCCCGGTTCCTATATTGTTAAGGTGAAAAGATGAATAGTAGGATAGGTGAACGCCATACCAAAGATGGTGATAAGTTCAAACAAGCTCAGTAGGCGCCACTAGCACAACTAGATAAGTCTTCAAAAATTGTACGAGATATGAGAGAAAGCAACCTAAAAAAAATAGAGTTTCATTAATCAAAATGTCAAAAGTCATTTTACAAAGAAATGAGTAAACTATTTATAGTCTAGCATGTAGTAACCGAATGGACAAATTAACTAGCTTAAAGGCTAAGTATTTTCGGCTAAGAATGCACTAGAATAATCTAGAACAAAGACATTAATTAGCTAGGTCTAATACAATCCGCCTCGGGGTGAGTCAAGTCGTATGCGAGTTTGCCCGATCGTTTACGAAGAAGTATCATTCGGTATGTTCAAAGGATGTTTTAAGTGAATAATGGCGGAAGCTGTGTAAAAAGGGTTCAAAGATGGGTTTATGGATATGAAGTTTATGTAGATTCGGTTATAGAAAAATAATAAAAGATGGAGATAAATATAGTAATTGGATAACAAAAAAATGGATGTGAAGTGAATTAATGGTTCAATTATGATGAAACGAAAGGATGGAATGGAATGGAATGAAAATGATCTAAAAAACAAACACGAACCAATATTAGAAAATATTGACCCTGATGCTTATAAGTTTTCAAGGTGGTCGGATGGAGAATAGGAGAACCCCAACCCACTACTTAGCAAAGTAGGAACCTTGGTCTAAGGGTGAATGCCACACTATCTGATAGTATAAGTTCAGGATAAGAAGAAGGAAGGTTAACACCACTAGTGACCTAGATAAGCCAACGAGTTCTTCAATGAAATATGAGAGAAAGAAATCTCAAAAATTTCATATAAGTTCAATAATGTTTTAAACTAAGCAAAAAGATCCCTTTGCAAAGGTCGATTTCACCTATTTATAGTGCTAAAATAGGCTAGCTGAATGGTCACAAACATTCAACTTAATGTGCCAATTAAAAATTGAAATTTAATTCAAGTCTTTTCACATTCTTGAGCCAAATAACTCCATCCTTGAATTCACTTTAATTCAGCTAAATGAATGACTTTAAGTGCTTGAAAAATGACTCTTGAGTTAGCCCTTGGTCAGCCGAATGGACACCATCCTCTTAATCAGCTTCTTAGTGATGTTTGAATGCTTGAAATAACCTTTGAAATGGAAAAAACGGCTGGTAGTGGAAAGGTTGCTACCAAAATTAATTTGGATGACAAAATGCTCCTTAAACCTCCTTTAAATGATGTATAAAACATCCCTTGTAATAGTCACTTCATTTGTAACCGAAAATGACTTAAAAAGTCACTTTATTTAATGTGTAATAGCCCTTGTAATGTAACGATTATGACTTGAAAAGACTCCTACAATAAATACATTAAAATGAGCTTATTAAACACATGTAAACACTAATTAAGCATACACAGATTAATACTTAACTTAGGTAAATGAACTATGCAACAATTATTCCAGCAACTAGTTAATTAAAGAAGCATCATTAAATAAACTTAACTCATGCATCAATAAATAAATAATCCTAGGAACTAGATTAATTAAGAGCAACACTTATTAAATGAAGTTCAACAAATACACTTATTAATTAAACTAAGATGAGTTGAATAAATGTCCAGCAACTTATTTATTAAACTAAGATGCTTAAATGCATGGTTTGAAATGCAAACTAAATGAACAAAAGAGTAATTAATGCAAGACTTAATTTAATGATACAGACTTATACTAACATGGGAGTTACATAATGCATGACTTTATTAAATGCAGAACACATAATGCATGTCATAATTAAAATATGTAGATCATTAATGCATGACATTAACTAAAGATGCATTTAATTAAGCAAGACATAATTAAAGATTAAAGTATTGAGCTGGATCGAGCTCAAATGAGCTAAATTTAAATTGGACAGAGCTCGTGGAGCTAGAAATGAACTGGGATCAGCTTGCCAGCAATGCAAGGCTTGACTAAGAGACCTGACTAATGGGGTTTGCTGGGCGCACTCGTATCAAGGTCTTGATTCGGCTGAATGGAACTTCATTGGACAGCTTCATGCTTAAGCAAAAGTAACTTGGATGAAGGTGAATGAATGGCAGCTTATTAGCTTGTCAAGATTCAGCCTTGGGATGAAAGGAGCATTAAATAAGTGCCTCTTGGCTAAATAGCACCTAGGGAAGTCATTTGGGTAGCAAACAATTCATGTTCCAAAAATTTGATGCATTCTCCCATATGTTGTAACTTGCTGCCCATGCATCTTCTCTTAGCCTTCATTCATGAATTGAATTTGTAAATTAATTATGCAACTACCCCTTGGCTGAATAAGTACTTAGGAACACCAATGGTTCATCCACATACATTCGGCCATGCATGGAACTAGAAGGGGGACTTGAATCTGGCCGTACATGAACATTCATTAAAGGATATCCATTCATGCATATGTGCCGTCCAAAGTGAATGTGTCTTTAAAATCCAATGCATGTAATTAACCTTCCATGTACTTGAACATAATTCCCTCCAAGAATTGAACTGTACTGTGCATGAATCTTTTAATGCATTGAACTAGCCCGTACATGCACCTAGCCTTAAATGCATTCCCATATTATGCTGAACCAACAAAAGAATTGAACACAATTAATTATAACATTTAAACATAATTAAACAGCAACTAAAAACTTAAATAACAACTTAACTAATTTGGACAAAATAAATTAAAATTAACTAGCTTATTAATTTCGGCTATCTCAAAAAACAAAAACATTTAGTGAACTGATTTGAGCTAGAGAATTCGGCATGAGCTGTAGCAAATTGAATTAAAATAAAGTTAAAACTTAGTTTATTGAAATGGAAAAAGAAATGAGCTGGAAAGAAGCTAAATCGAGCTCAAATGAGCTGGAACAAGCTGAAGTGAGCTAATTGGAGCTGAGTTGAGCTTGGGGAGCTAGAGAGGAGCTGAAGTCGGTTTGTAAAAGAGTGCAATGAGTCTTCAAAGGGTTTTCCACAGCTTCACCAATGTCAAGGGGCTTTATTTCATCCCAAATTCGAGTCAACAAAGCTGCTAAAGCTTCTTGAAGTCGCTTGGTATGTGCTCGAGTCATGGGGCCTTTCGAAAGCTCGATAGGGTCTTGATTCGCACTTGTGGGAGCCCCGAGCGTGCATACATCGTTCCCCCTGTCTTCAAAGTACCTTGTCCTCAAGTCGAGTTGCCGGTTAATTTTGAAACAGGGATGCCTACTTGTTCGTCTTGTACAAATGTGATTAATTTTCGCAACATACTTTGCTGCAAAGAAGTCTCAGAACTTGCAACCAAATGAGAATCATTATAGAACATGAACTTATTCAAACAGTCATAAAAGCTAATCAACTTGCGTTTAAAACAATTACAACAAGATAGCATCAATATTCCATTCTCACTATCAAATAAACATGTTCCATTGCAACTTAAGAACTTAACGAACAATGGTGCTAGGAACATAATGTCCTTAGTTCGCTTGGGCATCTCAAATGGTATTTGCAAAGCATGGTGACTACAACAGGAATTTGTGCAACAGTTCAAAGATTGCAAATGTCCATCATAAACAAACAATGGAAAAGATAGATTGATTTCATGGTTTTGTTTACTTAAACAATGCAATTTGGATAGCAAATATTCATCAAACTCAACAATATCACATGTACCAAGACTCATTTGTTCATTAAGCAAAACATTTATATCTTCATCGGTAATGCTTTCTTGATCAACCAAATTGAACAAGGATATATTAAAGATTTAGAATCCATACCTTGTTTAACTTTAGGAGTAGGAAAACAAAACTCGATTTTTCCTTTTTCGTTCATTACAAACCTTCTCTCTTCAGAGTTTTAATGTAATCGCGATGTAGGATTTGAGTCATCCTGGAAAATGGTGGAAACAAAGAAACATCAGTTACTCAAGACACTTTTCTTTCCTTCACTCATTTTTCTTTGATTTTCCTTTTCTCTCGCTTTGATCTTATTTTTATCACAACTCTCTTTCTTTTCTCTCTCATTTTCTTCTTTTCATTTTCACTTTCTTTTTCCATTCTTGTATGCTCCAAAGATTGTTTCAATCATTGTTGATCCTTCAAAACTTGTGTAGGTGTTAAGGGTGCCAAAGTAAAGTTTTGGCCGTGAAACTTCAAAGAATATTGATTTGTGAACCTGTCGTGCTTTACCCTTTGATTGAATTGCCATGGCCTCCCAAGCAGTATATGGCCCGCATGCATGGGCACCACATCACAAAGAACTTCGTCTTGATATTTTCCAATTGAAAATGGAACAAGGACTTGCTTGGTTACTTTTAACTCAACTCTGTCATTGAGCCATTATAGGATTGTAAGGGCTCGGATGCACACTTGTTGGCAAATCAAGCTTTTCGACTAGTAGGGTGCTCGCAACGTTTGCACAACTTCCTCCATCAATTACTAAACTACATACCTTTTCTCAAACGAGACAACGGGTATGGAAAAGGTTCTCTCGTTGCAGATTAGTTTTGGCATTTTGCGCACCTAAGTTCCTTTTAACAACGAGCATCTCACCTTCAACTGCGTACTCCAACTCTTCCTCGGCATAAGAAGGGCTTTCAGCATCGTTTTCGTTTCTTTCTTCTTCTTCCTTCTCTGATTCAATAGCGCCATTGGGTCGAATCACCATTGCGCTCCGATTCAGACATTGGCTCACAATGTACCCTCTACCAAGACACTTAAAACATTTAATGTGCCTCGATCGGTTTTGGGATCCTTCAACAGCCTTTACCTTTGCTATTTTCAACCATGGGCTTAGTGGTTTTAGTGGGTGCCATAGGTTCCTTCGTTTAGCTCTTTGAAGCACCTTTGGATGTGCCTTGGTTCCACTTTGACATATTGGTAGTCGAATAACCTTGGCCAGCACCTTTTTCTTGAGTTGCTTCTCAACCTTGATAGCCATGTTGACCATGTCAACTATCTCCACATAATGTTGCAACTCCACAATGTTAGCGGTCTCGCGATTAAGCTCGGACAGAAATCTAGCCATGGTTGCCTCTCGATCCTCCTCCATGTCCGCACGGATCATGCAACTTCCATTTCTTTGTAGTAATCTACCTTGGGTAAGGTTTTGGAGTTTTCGGTAAAGCTCTCGATGGTAGTGTGTTGGAATAAACCTCTGTCACATGACAGCCTTCATTTTAGCTCAAGTGTTAATGGGTCGCTCACCATTTTGCCTTCGGCTTGAGGTAAGTTGGTCCCACCAAATCATAGCGTAGTCGGTGAATTCTATGGCAGCCAACTTAACTTCCTTAGCCTCCAAATAGTTATGGCATTCAAAAATGAGTTCGATCTTTTTCTCCCACTCTAAATATGCTTCGAGGTCCGAACGGCCTTGGAATGGGGGAATTGATAACTTAATGCTTTTCAAGTCATCATCGAACCTTTCTCATTCTCGTTGGCCATGACGACGTTGGCCTCTTCGCTAGTCACTAATATTCAAGCCAGCATCACTTTGGGCTTCACTTGGTTTGAAAATCTCGTCATCTTGAACTTGCCTTTGACCACGGTCTTTAGGTGGACTTATAGGGGTCTTTGCCCGATGGGCTCTTCCTTCCACTTGGTTGAGTCGTTCTTGTATCGGTTCCAACTTCTGATCAAACAACCGCTCAACTTTAATAAGTAAGGCTTGTAGGTTCAAATCTGACACATTCCGAACAGGTTGCCTTTCCTCCTCATTTCATTCCATGCTGATACGAACCGCCTCGGGGAGAGTCGAGTCGTATGCTGAGTTGCCCGATCGTCTACGAGAAAGTATTGTTCAATTCACTTTTGAAATGAAGCTGATGGAAAAATAGGACGGAAGCTATGTATAATGGTTCTATGATGGTTTATGGATAAGAATAATATGTATAGGTTTGGCTAAATTGGAAGGGAAAAGTGAAAGAAGTTAATAGATGATGGATATGGAAGAAAGGGTTCTTAAAAGCAAGCACGAACCAATATTAGAAAATATCGACCCAAATGCTTATAGGCTTTCAAGGTGGAGGATGAAAATGATAGAACCTCGACCCACTACTTAACAAAGTAGGAACCTCGGTATATGGGTGAACGCCAGACTATTTGATAGTGATAAGTTCGGGATAGTAAAGAACAGGGTTGACGCCACTAGGCTTCCTAGATAAGCCAACGAAGTCCTCAACAAAATATGAGAGAAAGAAATCTCACAAATTCCATGAAAGTTTAACAGAGTTTCATTAAGTGAAAAGTCTAACCTCTTACAAATGAAATAACATATATTTATAGCCTAAATAAAAGTAGCTGAATGGACAAGCTTAGAAGCTAAGAAATTCGGCCATAAACACCTAGATAATTCTAGAAGAAAAATCATGAATATCAATGAATGTGCAGCCCTTTAATGTTCCATCATCCCCCTTGGCTGAATGAAGCTTTAATGCACCTTGAATACTTGAATGGTTAGCTTGAAAATGCATGGATCATGCATGAAACGTCCCAATGTATGTTCCTCCATAAATTCGGTCCATGAACCTTCAAAACATGAACATTAAATAGCCCCTACTTGCATGAACGTCTCCAGTACATGTACTCCCTTAAATGCCGTCCATTGAACCTCAATTCTACATGCACCTCTTCATACATTGCACCAAGCCCTACATGAACTTGCATTAATTTCCTTCCATGCATGCATGTGTACCGTCCAAAGGGATTGGATCTTCTAGATACATTCATGCATGAATCTTCATCATTCATGTAACCGAATGTGCATTTGAACCCAAACATTCATGTATTTTGTGCATTCATGTATTTGACAAATACATGAACTTGTAAACACCTTAAATCTGGTCATACATGCACCTAATTAAATGTTGTTCATTCATGCATGTGGGATGTCCAAAAGAGATGTTTCTTCAAGCATTCATTGCGCCGTCCATGAGCATTGTACCTACAAGAAATAAAACAATTCATAAGACATCATGTGAACACACATAAATTCAGCACAATGTGAACACATTTAAGTTATGTGATATCTATGACATATTAATAACAAATATTAATATAAGACAAGTTTAATGCTTAAATAGATATGTACAAATTTTATTTAATGCATTAAAGACAAAACCGAGTTAAACTAAAATGAGCTAAGCTTTAGCTCGTGAGCTAAAGTTGAGCTGAGATTAAACTCCTAAGCTGAAGTTGAGCTAAGGTTTAGCTCGTGAGCTGAATATGAGCTAGGAGTGAGCTCGGTTTAGCTCAGGCAAGTTGGATTGAGCTCAAATAAGCTGGATTTGAGCTGGACGGAGCTCGTGGAGTTGGAAACGAGCTGGGATCAGCTTGCCAACATGTCAATGCTCGGCTTGACAGACTTGTTCGATGAAGTTCGTGGGGCATGCTCGTATCACATGTTGATTTTCAAAAATATTTAAATCCTCAGCACAAACCTTACTAGTTCACTCAAAAAAAGAAACAATTGATGAACACTCCACTTGTGTTTTCACTCTTTTCGGCTTTTTCACACTCGAATGGTCTCACACTCTCTAGCCTTTTACTACTCGTTCTTGCTCTCGTAACCTCATATTTTGTTTCTTGACTCGTCATGGTGCTTTGGGGTCAGCTTCAAAATAGTTACAAGGGTAGAATGTCAAGGTGATGTGAGCACACCCGAGGCATCCTCGAATGCACACCAAGGATCTATTGAGCTACCCAAAGGTCCTATGACCCGAGCTCGAACCAAGCAACTTCAAGATGCTATATCAGCCTTTGTGATGCGCATTTGGGATGATAACCAGCTCTATAACGTTGGAGGAGCTAAGAATAACTCCTTGAAGACTCCATGCACCATTTTGCAAACCGGCCTCAGCTCCTCTTCAGCTCCCCCATACGCCATTCAGTTCCCATCAGCTCACTTGAGCTCGTTTTAGCTCGTTTGAGCTCGAATTTAGCTTGTTTCAGCTCATTCCTTTTTCATTTCAATAAATTAAGTATTAATCTAGCTTATAACTAAGTTTGTTACAGCTCATGCCGAATTCCCTAGCTCAATTTAGCTCACTAAGTGTTTTTGACTATTTGAGCTAGCTGAATTTATTATAAGTTGACTTATAATTATTGTGTTCAAATTTAGTTAGTGATATTAAGTTATTTAGTTATTATTTTAAATTATAATTATATGAATAGTTGTGTTATTTAATTATGTTATTTAATTTTGTAGGTTAGCCGAATTTGGAAGATACATTCATGGCATTTAATGCAAGGTACATGAACGGGAAAGTTCATTGAACGGGAGGATACATGCATGGACCGATTCAATGTTTGGAGGACATACATTCATGTACATGGAAGGTTAATGCATATTGAAAGGTGCATCTCCCTTGGACGGCACACATGCATGAATGGGGGGTAATCAATGCAAGTGCATGTACGACTAGGTTCAAGGCCCCTTCCAAGTTCCATGTACAACCGATGCATGTGGGAGGACCCTTGGAGTTTCCTAAGCACCTATTCGGCCAAGAAACACCCTTTGGGAGTTTCATGCATCCCATGGCCGAACCTAGACAATCCCATTGGCTTCCAAAGCTTGCTCATACATGAAGCTGCCCATTCATCTCCCATTCGGCTAAACATGGACAAGGACACCATTGGTCATTTTTTTTTAGAAGGTTCATGTTTTAATTAGGTTCATTACTTAATCGTTAAGTTCATGAATGGACTATTCGGTTAGCATAAGAAACTAGTATAAATAGTTTGTTGATTTCATTTGTAAAGGACTTTTGCCAAAATTTGTTAATGAACATTTGTTCTTGTGAGGTTGCTTCCTCTCATATCTCGTACAAGTTTCGAAAGACTTATCTGGCTTGTGCTAGTGGCATCAATCGTCTTGTTTGAACTTATCACCAATCTTGGTATGGCGTTCACCTATCGATCTATCCATCTTTTCACCTTAACAATATAGGAACCGTGGTGACACTTCTTAGTGTTGAATCATTCCTGACGTTAAGTTCGTTTTCCATTCCCATCCTTCGAATTATTTTCTTATTATTCCAAACCGAGCCATTTAACCATCATCCATCTTTGCTACTAAATCGAACCTATTACTAAATTCACCCTACTTTGAAACCTTCCGCTTACCCGTATCTTTTCATTTACTTCTAGTTTTAAAACCCGAACGACGATCGGGCAACTAAGTGAATTCGACTCATCATCCCGAGCCGGATCACATCATTTGGTATCAGAGCTTGTAAATCGAGAGGTGCCGACGTTCGTAACAAGATCGAACTAGGTTCGTTGTGAAAAAAATTTGAATTAAAAAAAATTCAAGTTGTAATTTTCGTTCTCTCTCTTGTAATAGTGATATTGTGAAGTATTAAAAAAAGACAAAAAAACGAAAATTATAAAAAAAAAGTGAAGTGATCAAGTTCTTCTGTTGTTTATATTTTGACCCGATCGACAAAGTGTTCTTTTCATCAACTTTGCACCCCATTTCCAAGACGCCACACTACACCAAAGAAAAATTTTCTTTTAGCCTACCCATAACCTATACATCTTATCCCTTGTAACCGAATTTGAAGCCGACCCCAAGGCACCTAGACGAGTCTAAAGAAACAAAATACGAGGTTACAAGAGTAAGGTTGAGTGGTAAAAGGCTAGAGTGTGTGAGAACATTCAAGAGTTGAAAAGCCAAAAACGAGCGAAAACACGAGTGTGAGTGCCATCATTCTTTCTTTCCGAGTGAACTCGTGAGGATGTTGTAGTGAGGACTTTGTGTCTATTTTACTTAACAATTTTCCTTTCAGCGATAACATCATGTCTCGCGAAGAATTTGCCGAATTAGAATATCAATATTTGGTGCAAGAAATGCGAAGAATGGTGACAACTAAGTTTGACAAATTGCACGAGAGATTAGATCATGTGGAGAAAAGAGACCAACGGGCACGAATGTCATCAAGTCAAAAAGTGGATTCGAGAGCATCACGGAGATACACATCCAACGACTACTCAAGAAGAGATTACGATCGAGATTCTTTTTCATCAAGGAATTCAAGACGAAGAGAAGCCGATTTTGATTTTGAATCCTTCCGAGAAGACGTGCGAGATGAAAGATACACCCCTTCAAGAGCTCCAAAGAAAATAGCCACGGAGAGATCTTCACGAAGGATTGTTCGTGAATCATATGTAAATGATTTTTCTTCTTTTGAACAAAATGATTTTTCTCCTAAATCTTTTGTAACCTCTTGTAAAAAGCAAGCGAGAAAAGAAGAAGACGAAAAGCAAAAAGAGATCAAAAGAAAAGAGAGGCAAGAAAAGATTATGAGAGAAAATGAGAGGATTTTGAATGAAATCGAGAGAAGAAACAAAGAAAATGAGAGAATCTTGAATGAAATCGAGAAAAGAAACAAAGAAATGAAAGAAAAATAAAAAGAGATTGAGAGTGAAAAAGAAAAAGAGAACGAAAAAGAGTTTGAGAGACAAAAAGAATGTGGACAAGAAAAAAGAGTGGAAAAAGAAATTGAGATAAAAGAAACGAGTGGTCCAGAAGAAATAGAATCGAGTGAAAATGATGTTAGTGAGCAAGCGAGAATTCTTTCTACTAACACTTATGCTCGATCTTTTAGTGATCTTTCTTTTCAGGTTCCTAAAAGTCCGTGCTACCAAATCCAACTCCGATACCTTCAAAATGAGAGGCTTTTTCAGTTGTTTGAAAAAGGTAAGTCCGTGGACGACCGTCACCCATTGGAAATCGAAGGTAAGGAATCTTTGTTTATCGAATCAAGGTCGCCTGATTTAAAAATTATTCATAAAGATTTTGATGGCATAACTTCTAAAAAACTTCCATATTTTGATCTGGCTAATTATTGTTCACATATTAATAATGTTAACGATGTTGACTCAATAGATTCCACGAAGATTTCATTTTATGACATGTTTTATAACGGTAATTCTGTTGATTCTGTTGGACTGGTTCATCCTGCGCAAATTGTGAATGTATGTGATAAAAGGTTTTCACATTTTGATAAGCATGGCTATGTAAATTCTTTGAATTCATCATTCTGTTTAGACGTGCCTATTCAAATGATTTGTGATGGATTTGAATTTCTGAAATGTCGCATGAACACAACTTCTTTGCTCGATATATGTGGTAAAAGATTTTTGCATGAAATATTTAATCTGTTTGATTATGCTCTTCAAGAGAAATCTTTGAATTTCTATGCAAAATATCCATGTTTCGGACTATTTGGTCGACTAGGATTTGTGAAACATGAATGCTTGTGTATTTGTCAGTTTAAAATCTCTTTGATTCACTTTTGCGACCTATCTGCAAAAATGAAATTTTTGTTGCAATTTGGGATAAGTGATCAAAACCGAGTCATTAAGTTGGGAGTAAGCCAATTCGAGTTGTTTCCAAGAAAAGGTAAGCATTGTGATCTTATTGTAAGTAACTTTGTTTTACCTTCTCATCTTCTTCGAGTCTTATCTTTATTTTTGGAAATTAAGCATGTGGCTGGATTACAAAATCAAAACCTAGTTTTTGATTCTGAAAATTTTAATTTTGATCCCGGCATTAGTTTATTTGCCCAACTTTGGATTAAGAAGCTGGAGCGAGATTGTATGTTCTTCTTTCGGTGTTTCCTTAAACTTCTTCAGTTGTTGAAACTTTGAAATGGCCTATCCAAAAAGAGGAAGGACATATGACTAATATTTTGTCTTTTCGAGTCTTGTGTGACTTTCAGGTTATTGTGAGCCATTCTACCCCATTCGACGACCAAGGGTCTAGTGACGACGAAAGCTTTTTCGCAAGAAAATGGCCCGACTTGAGGACAAGTAGCTATAAAGATGGGGAGAATGATGTGAGCACGCTCGGGGCATCTTCGAGTGCAAACCAAGATCTAAACGAGCTGCCTAAAGGACCTATAACTCAAGCTTATGCTAAACATTTCCTAGAAGCTATTTTACCTTCTAATGCAAAACCTTGGTTCGAAACAAGGGCCAATGCTCACAAAATCAGCTTGAAGCAACTATCCAAAGGACCCGTGCATTGTTGGCAAGCTGATCCTAGCTCATTTCCAGCTCCTCGAGCTCTGTCCAGCTCAACTCAGCTCATTTGAGCTCGTTTCAGCTCGTTTGAGCTCAACCGAGCTTACTTTCAGCTCCATCTTTCTTCCTTTCAATAAACTAAGTCTTAATTTAGTTTACAATTAAGTTTCCTACAGCTCATGCCGAAACCCCTAGCTCAATTTCAACTCATTAAGTGTTTTGACTATTTTTGAGCTAGCCGAATTTACTTCATAAGTTGACTTATAATTATTATGTCTAAATTTAATTATTGCTTTTAAATTGTTTAGTTATTAATTTAAATTATGATTTTTTATGAATAGTTATCTTTTAATTAATTGTGTGTTAATTCATGTAGGTTAGCCGAATGTGGAAGGAACATTCATGAAGAGATGCATGAACGGGAAAGTTCAACGAATGAGAAGATTCATGCATGTGGATTAAGAAGATACATTCACTTTGGACGATACACATGCATGAATGAAGGCATTTATTGCATGTTCATGTACGGCCAGATTCAAGCTCCCTTCTAGTTCATGCATGGCCGAATGTATGTGGGTGAAATACATGAATTGTTTGCTGTCCAATTGACTTCCCTAGGTGTCTATTCGGCCAAGAGACACTTTTTGAATGATTCATTCATCCCATGGCCGAATTTAGGCAAGCTATTGAGTTCCCAAGACATCACATTCATCCAAGATGCTTTGCTTACACATGAAGCTGTCCAATGGAGTTCCCATCAGCCGAATCTAGTCCTAGCTAATTAAAGACTTGTTCTAGATTTCTAGTGCATTCATAGCTGAATTTATTTAGTCTTTAAAGCTATTAGTTTGTCCATTTGGCTACTACTTGTTAGCCTATAAATAGTTTGCACATTTCATTGTAAAAGGACTTTTGCCAAATTTGTTAATGAACATTTGTTCTTGTGAGGTTGCTTCCTCTCATATCTCGTACAAGTTTCGAAAGACTTATCTGGCTTGTGCTAGTGGCGTCAATCGTCTTGTTTGAACTTATCACCAATCTTGGTGTGGCGTTCACCTATCCATCTATCCATACTTCACCTTAACAATATAGGAACCGGGGTGACACTTCTTAGTGTTGAATCATTCCTAACGTTGAGTTCGTTTTTCCAACCCCCATCTTTCAACTTTCCTTCTTGTAACCAAACCGACCCATTTATCCATCACCCATCTTAGCTACACATAACCGAACCTATTACTAAACTTACCCTTCTTGAAACCTTCCGCTTATTCTAATCCATTATTTTACTTTTATTACTAAAATTCGAGGCACGAACGACTCTCTCGAACTACGATCGGGCAACTACGTGAATTCGACTCATCTACCCGGGCCGAATCACATCATTTGGTATCAGAGCTTGTAAATCGAGAGGCACCGACGTTCGTAACAAGATCGAAATAGGTTCGTAGTTAAAAAAAATTTGAATTAAAAAAAAATCAAGTTGTAATTTTCGTTCTCTCTCTTGTAATAGTGATATTGTGAAGTATTAAAAAAAGAGACAAAAAATACGAAATAAAAAAAAAGAAGGAAAGTGTGTGATCAATATCTATTCTTTTGTTTACATTTTTGTTCCGACCTTCAATCTTTCTTTCCAGCAACTTTTACCCCCACAAAACGCCACACTACACCAAAGACTATTTTTCTTTTTGCCTACCCGTACACCGTGACATTCTAACCTTTGTAACCATCTTGAAACTGACCCCAAGGCACCAAGACAAGTCGAAAGAAACAAAATACGAGGTTACGAGAGTAAGCTTGAGTGGTAAAAGGCTAGAGTGTGTGAGAACATTTGAGAGTTGAAAAGCTAAAAACGAGCGAAAACACGAGTGTAAGTGCCATCATTCTTTCTTTCCGAGTGAACTCGTGAGGATGTTGTAGTGAGGACTTTGTGTCTATTTTACTTAACAATTTTCCTTTCAGCGATAACATCATGTCTCGCGAAGAATTTGTCGAATCAGAATATCAATATTTGGTGCAAGAAATGCGAAGAATGGTGACAACTAAGTTTGACAAATTGCATGAGAGATTAGATCGTGTGGAGAAAAGAGACCAACCGGCACAAATGTCATCAAGTCAAAAAGTGGATTCGAGAGGATCACGGAGATACACATCCAACGACTACTCAAGAAGAGATTACGATCGAGATTCTTTTTCATCAAGGAATTTAAGACGAAGAGAAGCCAATTTTGATTTTGAATCCTTCCGAGAAGACGTACGAGATGAAAGATACACCTCTTCAAGAGCTCCAAAGAAAATAGCCACGGAGAGATCTTCATGAAGGATTGTTCGTGAATCATATGTAAATGATTTTTCTTCTTTTGAACAAAATGATTTTTCTCCTAAATCTTTTGTAACCTCTTGTAAAAAGCAAGCGAGAAAAGAAGAAGACGAAAAGCAAAAAGAGATCAAAAGAAAAGAGAGGCAAGAAAAGATTATGAGAGAAAATGAGAGGATTTTGAATGAAATCGAGAGAAGAAACAAAGAAAATGAGAGAATCTTGAATGAAATCGAGAAAAGAAACAAAGAAATGAAAGAAAAAGAAAAAGAGATTGAGAGTGAAAAAGAAAAAGAGAATGAAAAAGAGTTTGAGAGACAAAAAGAATGTGAACAAGAAAAAAGAGTGGAAAAAGAAATTGAGATAAAAGAAACGAGTGGTTCAGAAGAAATAGAATCGAGTGAAAATGATGTTAGTGAGCAAGCGAGAATTCTTTCTACTAACACTTATGCTCGATCTTTTAGTGATCTTTCTTTTCAGGTTCCTAAAAGTCCGTGCGACCAAATCCAACTCCGATACCTTCAAAACGAGAGGCTTTTTCAGTTGTTTGAAAAAGGTAAGTCCGTGGACGACCGCCACCCATTGGAAATCGAAGGTAAGGAAGGTAAGGAATCTTTGTTTATCGAATCAAGGCCGCCCGATTTAAAAATTATTCATACAGATTTTGATGGCATAACTTCTAAAAAACTTCCATATTTTGATCTGGCTAATTATTGTTCACATATTAATGTTAACGATGTTGACTCAATAGATTCCACGAAGATTTCGTTTTAGATTACTATTCATAAAAAATCATAATTTAAATTAATAACTAAACAATTTAAAAGCAATAATTAAATTTAGACATAATAATTATAAGTCAACTTATGAAGTAAATTCGGCTAGCTCAAAAATAGTCAAAACACTTAATGAGTTGAAATTGAGCTAGGGGTTTCGGCATGAGCTGTAGGAAACTTAATTATAAACTAAATTAAGACTTAGTTTATTGAAAGGAAGAAAGAAGGAGCTGAAAGTAAGCTCGGTTGAGCTCAAACGAGCTAAAACGAGCTCAAATGAGCTGAGTTGAGCTGGACAGAGCTCGAGGAGCTGGAAATGAGCTAGGATCAGCTTGCCAACAATGCACGGGTCCTTTGGATAGTTGCTTCAAGCTGATTTTGTGAGCATTGGCCCTTGTTTCGAACCAAGGTTTTGCATTAGAAGCTAAAATAGCTTTTAGGAAATGTTTAGCATGAGCTTGAGTTATAGGTCCTTTAGGCAGCTCGTTTAGATCTTGGTTTGCATTCGAAGATGCCCCGGGCGTGCTCACATCACCCTTTGTCTTCCCCGATTTTGATTTGGCCTCTCCCGTATTGGTCTAACCCCCTCAGGTGTTCTTTCACATTGGCCATTCATTTCAACTTGGAATAAACGGTCTTCGATGGGATTGAGCCTTCGATCTAGGAGTCGCTCTATTTCTCGTAATAAGGCTTGCATGTTTAAGTCGGGACGTTGCGAACGGGTTGTCTTGCCGGACGATCTTCCATGTTGTGATCTGACTCTTGTGACGTTAAAACTTTGTTAAAGTAAACCTCACCACAAAACCTCACAGTCTCTCGAAAAGGAAAAGAAAGATGATTCTCTCACACTCGTGTTTACACTTGAGATTAGGCTTTTATCTCCACTCTATTGCCCTTACAACTCTCGTGCCTTTTACCTCTTAACGTTTTCTCGTGATTTCGTAAGCAAATTCGTTAAGGCTTAGTCCTTGGTCTAGGTGGTCGGTTCAAAAGGGGTAACAAGAGATTGATGTATTCGATTTAGGGTAGGCTGAAAGAGTAGGGAATTGGGTTAAAAGTGTGGCGTGTATATGATTAGAGAGATTAGAATAGAAGATGGATCAAGAACCATATCAATTCAAGGCTTGACGTTCAAATAACAATCGGATTGCATAAAACACTTCTCTTTTTATTTATTTATTTTATTTTTTTGAATTTTTTTATTTTTATTTTTTTCTTTATATACTTTTTTACTACTAAAATGATAAGTACAACACAATACTTGAATCTCACGAAGTAAATTTTTTATATATATTTTTTGTTTATAAACTACTAAAAAGGTAAATACAATATAATACTTGAATTTCACGACGTAATTTTTTTCTTTTTTTACTCTTTTTTTTCTACTTACTCTCGTACACTTGGACTAGCCAGGGAATGATTTCGTCGCACAAACTTCTCGTTTTAGTAGCTCTGATATCAGATGATACGATCTACCTCGGGTGAGTCGAGTCGTATTAGTGATTGCCCGATCGTCGACAAGAAGTTACGTTAGGTTTAGTTGAAATGAAAGAATGGTCGAAATTGTATGAACGAAATGGTATGAATGGAATGGTATGAATGAAGGGGTATGAATAATTGGTCGGTTTAGGTTTGATTTGGTAAAGAAGGAACAGGTTTGAACTAATAAAGGTGCTTACAAGAACCAATACCGAAATGGTATCGACCCGTTGTTTTTAAACCTTTTTAGTTCAGTTTAGGAATTGGTAAAGGAAACCTCGACCCACTATCTAACAAGATAGGAACCTTGGTATGTTCGAACGCCACACTACGGATAGTGATAAGTTCGGGTTCGACAAAGAAAATGGTTGACGCAACTAGATCGCTAGGAAAGCCAATCGAATCTTTGAACGAAATGGAGAAAAAGTTGCCTCACAATTTTGGCAGCATAAAAGAGTCCAAAAGTTCTTTTACATGGAAAATTAACAAGTATTTATAGGCCTAAAGTCTAAGTAGCTGAATGGCCTTTCATACTTACAAATTAAGTAAAATAAAATTCTAGAAAATTAACCCTTAATGTGCATGACTAGATTTGGCTATGGAACATGAATTATGAATGCTTCATGCTTAAGAAAATAATAAGTGAATGAATGAAGCTCCAAGGGACACTTGCTAGGTTCGGCCTCCCTTGTTTAATGAAGCAATTTGTTTAATGAAGCAATTAAGTGACAACCTTTAGCCAAAAGTGATGAATTAAATGATGTAACTCCAAGGGCCAAAATAGGTTTGAATGTCGAAAACTGAAGAGTCCATAGGTGTGAACATGGTGAACCAAAAGGACTTATTGTGTGAACATAATGTGAACGAAATGTAGTGGTTCATGGCGGAAGACATTCAGCCAGCCATCTCATGCATGTACTATGTCCCTTTGACCAAATAGTCACATGTGTAGATGAAAAGGTAGCACAACATTCATGGCCCTTGGTCATTCATGAACCTTTGGAATCATTGCACCTTGCCATTCATGCATTTGACCGATTCATGTATCTTGAGTGTCCATACACCTTAGCCGTCCATGCACCCTCCAAAAGTCATGTTTCTTCAATCCTTATGTATCCATTGGTATCCCTACACAAGACATATGATAATTTCGGTTAATGTGAACACAAGCAAAAGAATTAAATTCAGCTGTGACTAAATTTAATTAACATCATTTAAGCATTTTAAGATATAATTAAACTACTAATATGAACACTATTTATTTTATAGCATATTAATAAACTTTTAATAGGCTTATTAAATTTAAGTCAATAGAAAAAAATGAAGTCAAAGTTTGACTTCATGAGCTGAAGTTTAGCTCATGAGCTAAATCTGAGCTGGGCTTGGACTCGTGAGCTAGTAGTGAGCTAGACCCGAGTTGGGGAACTGGAAGTGAGTTGAATTCCAAGCTAGTGAGCTGGTTTTGAGCTAAATGTGAGCTGACTTGAGCTGGTGGTGAGCTCGGTGAGCTAAACTGAACTTGCAGGCAATTGTACGGTAAATTCAATGAGCTGGGATAAGCTTTCTCGGAATGTCCTAATAATGTTTCATCCCAAAGTTGAGCCACAAAAGCTGCGATAGACTCTTTAAACACTTTGGCTCAAGCTCGAGTGATAGGACCTTGAGGTAGCACCATGGAGTCCTTTCTCGAGCTAGTTGTTGCGTGGGGCATGCTCGCATCAGTAGGAACCATAGGTATAATGAATGCCACAACAAAAGGTGATAAGTTCGGTTTACAAAGGAAAGATTGACGCCACAAGCTATGCTTGATAAGTCAAGTCAGACCCGAAAAGAACTATGAGAATTGGAAATCTCACAAAAGAACACTTGTTCATATAATTTGGCAAAAGTCCCTTACAATGAGCTGATTACAAGTATTTATAATGCTAGATAAGGCCTAGCTGAAAAGTCACAAAGATTAGCTTAAATGAGCTGTTAATAGTTGAAATGAAACTCAATCAATAAGTCAAAAACTCTTCAATTCCTCTAAGCCTAAGTAATAGCAACTATCAATAAGAATTATTGCTCCAATTTAGTTGATTTATTGAGCTTGAATGCTTAGGTTCCCATGCCTCTTGGCAGCCAAATGGTCACCAACACCGTTAATGATATTTTAAGCACACGGTGGCATCATTAAGTAGTAATCGGTTATGGAAGAAGGAAAGGCTACAGAATTTAAAGGGTGTATAAATACTCTCCTTTAATTGCTTAAACGACTCCTTTAAATGATGAATAAAGCTCCATTTTAAATGATGTAACAACCTAATACCAACTTGAATAGCTGCATTAATCACTTTGTAACTGATACGAGCACGCCTCGGAGCTCATTAAGCTCCTACAATGACTTCCTCAAGTTATTTGAAGTTCTAATAAGCTGATTGCAATATAAACATCTCCTAGGAGCTGTTTTAGCTTCTAATGCAAATCCTTGGTTCGAAACAAGGGCCAATGCTCACAAAATCAGCTCAAAGCAACTATCCAAAGAACCCATGCATTGTTGGCAAGCTGATCCTAGCTCATTTCCATCTCCTAGAGCTCCGTCCAGCTCAATTCAGCTCATTTGAGCTCGTTTCAGCTTGTTTGAGCTCGTTTCAACTTGTTTGAGCTCAACCGAGCTTACTTTCAACTCGTTCTTTATTTCAATAAATTAAACTAAGTTTTAGTTTTATATTAATTAGTTTGCTACAGCTCATTAACGAAAATCCTAGCTCAAATAAGTTCATTAAATGTTTTCACTTAGTTTGAGCTAGCCGAACTTATTGCTACTAGCTAGTCTTTAATTAATGTGTTTAGTATAGCTTAGCATGATATTTATGATGTCTAGTTCTTGCTCTTAACATGTTCAGCCGAATATGCATTGGGATTTAATGTGTTCATGTTTCTTGTAGGTTCAGCCGAATGTATTGAGTACATTTAATGAGATTCTGATGTGAGCACACCCGGGGCATCCTCGAATGCACACCAAGGATCTATTGAGCTGCCAAAAGATCCCATGACCCGAGCTCGAACCAAGCAACTTCAAGATGCTATATCAGCCTTTGTTATGCGCATTTGGGAAGATAACCAGCTCTATAACGTTGGAGGAGCTAAGAATAACTCCTTGAAGACTCCATGCACCATTTTGCAATCCGACCTCAGCTCCTTTTCAGCTCCCCATGCGCCACTCAGCTCCCATCAGCTCACTTGAGCTCGATTCAGCTCGTTTGAGCTAGAATTCATCTCAATTCAGCTCATTTCTTTTTCATTCTAATAAATTAAGTTTTAATTCAGTTTATAATTAAGTTTGCTACAGCTCATGCTGATGTGATCTGGCCCGGGTAGATGAGTCGAATTCATGTAGTTTCCCGATCGTAGTTCGAGAGAGTCATTCGTGCCTCAAATTTTAGTAATAAAAGTAAGATAATGGATTAGAATAAGCGAAAGGTTTCAAGAAGGGTAAGTTTAGTAATAGGTTCGGTTATGTGTAGCAAAGATGGTGATACGAGCACGCCCCGCGAACTTTATCGAGCAAGTCTGTCAAGCCTATCAATGACATGTTGGCAAGCTGATCCAAGCTCGTTTCCAACTCCACAAGCTCCGTCCAGCTCAAATCCAGCTTATTCGAGCTCAATCCATCTTGCCTGAGCTAAACCGAGCTCACTCCTAGCTCACTTTCAACTCACGAGCTAAACCGAGCTCACTCCTAGCTCTCACTTTCAACTCACGAGCTAAACCTTAGCTCAACTTTAGCTCACGAGCTAAAGCTTAGCTCATTTTAGTTTAAACTCGATTTTGTCTTTAATGCATTAAATAAAAATTTGCACATATTTATTTAAGCATTAAACTAGTCTTATATTAATATTTGTTATTAATATGCCATAGTCATTACATAAATTGATTACGTTCACATAGCTGAATTAATGCATGACATTAATGTGTTCACATCATGCCAAATTTATGAGTGTCCATAAGATATCTTAATGACTTGTTTATTTCATGTAGGTACATCCCTTTGGACGGTACAATGTATGGATGAAGAAACATCTCTTTTGGGCATTCTACACTCATGAATGAAGAAGTATTAAATGCTGGTGCATGTACGGCTAGATGCAAGGTTTCTACAAATTCATGCATGTGTCGAATGCATGTATGGACATTAAAGGCTAGTCCATGAATGGATCAAATGCATGGGATGATAGAATGCATGAATGGCTTAAGTGCATGTATGGTGGCTATCTCCTAACTTTCCAAGGCACTTATTCGGCCAAGAAGTAGCTGTTCACACTTTGAATTGACCTATAAGCTACTACACATGCATGGATGGGTTCAAGAACGTCCAAAGGAAGGAATTAACTCAATAATTCAACACATTGATTGAATTAAGTGTATGCACAAAGGGGAGAACGAATTTACTAGGTTCATGCTGCCATTTATGAACCTACATGCTATTAAAGAGTTTAATTATGAGGATACATGTTCCATACAAGTGCATGAACGTCCCAAGGAGATGAATGCAACCTTTGGTGCACATACAAGTCACTTGAAGCCTTTCTTTATGATTAAGCATTCATGTACACACTTAGGGGGAAGAAAGTGTCCATTCAACTAGTTCATGAATCTGCCGAATTTATAAACTATTTTAATACATTAGTGTGAACGCTTTTATTATTGTGTGAACACCTAGATGCCGAATTTGAATGGTCATCTATGTGCCTATAAATATTTGTTTTTCTTTCAACTGTAAGAAACTTTTTGCCAAAATTTTTATTGAATTTAATCTTGTGAGAATTTTCTTCTCTAAACTTTGTTTGAGACTTTGTTGACTTATCTACCTAGTAGTGGCGCCAACCCTGTTTCGTTCACCCATATACCGAGGTTCTTACTTTGTTAAGTAGTGGGTCGAGGTTCTATCATTTTCATTTTCGCCTTGAAAGCCTATAAGCATTTGGGTCGATATTTTCTAATATTGGTTCGTGCTTGCTTTTGAGTTCCTTCTTTCCATTCTTTCATTTACTTTAAACCGAACCTTAATATTCATATTTTAACCCCTTCATTTGAACCCCTTGAATAGCTTCCGCATAATTTATTTAGAAACATCTTTTTTGAACAAACCGAACGATACTTTCTCGTAGACGATCGAGCAAACTCGCATACGACTCGACTCTCCCCGAGGCGGTTTGTATCATTTGGTATCAGAGCTACTAAAATGAGAAGATCGTGCGACGAAATTAATCCCGGGCTAGTCCAAGTGAACGCAAGTAAGTAAGATCCAAAAAAGAGTATAGAAAAAATTTCAGATATCAAGTTTTCTTATTTTGATTAGTTAGTGTTGTTGCTATAAAACAAAAATCTACGCAATTAAGAAAAAAAATCGTGTACAAAAGTGTTTTATTGTATTTAGTTTGTCAATATAGTACAAAAAAGTTATACAAGTCAAAAAAATTCGAAAAAATTCAAAAAAATTTCGAAAAGAAAAAAAGTCTGAAAAAAAAAGTGTTTAATGCAATTCGATTGTTGTTCGAATGTCAAAGCCCTGATTCATCTTCTATTCTAATCTCATCTACACCACACTTTTTTTTTGTTACCCAATTTCCTTTTCTTTTAGCCAACCCGTAACCCCTCATATGTTATCCTTTGTAAAATCATTTGAAACCGACCCACAATACAAGAGATCAAGTCATACTAAGTTTGTTACAAGGTTATAAGAGGAGAAAGCAGAAGAAAAAGGCATGAGCGAGTGAGATCATTCGAGTGGAGGTAAAAACCAAACGAGTGTAAACACGAGCGGGAGTGACACCTTTTTTTTCTTCTTCTTTCCGAGCAAAATTGTGAGGTTTGTGGTGAGGTACTTAATTTTTTTTATTTTGTTTTGTGATCTAACATTTTCTTTTTAGCAACAAAAATCATGTCACGCTAAGAGTTCACTGAATCGGAATACCAATACTTGGTGCAAGAAATGCGAAGAATGGTGACTAAACAAGACCAAAGTGATCGAGTTTCTTAAAGTCGTAAAACGGAACCAAGAACCCCACGGAGATATACCCCCGACTACTACCTGAAAAAAAGTTCCAATCGTGACTCCTTTTCGCCATCTACGTCGAGACAAAGAGATTCATACTATGACTCATATTCATCAACGAATTCGAGAAGTGACTTCGATCGAAAGTCCTTTTCATTAAGAAATTCGAGAAGACGAGAAGCCGATTACGATTTTGATTCGTTCCAAGATGGCGTTCGAAGAGAAAGACATACTCCTACTAGATCTTCAAAGAAATCTTACTCGGAGTATTCTTCACGAAGTTTTGATTGTGAATCATAGGCAAATAGTTCTTCATCTTTCGAACAAGATTTGTATTCTCATCGTTCTTTTGTACATTCTTGTAAAGAGAAAATAAAGAAAAGAAAAGAAAAAGCAAAAGAAGAAAAAGAAAATGAAATAAAAAGAAAAGAGAGGCAAGAGGCAAGTAAGAGAGAAAATGAGCGAATCTTGAGAGAACTTGAAAAAGCCTTTGAAAAGCAAAAAGAAAATGAAAAAGAAAATGAGATTGAAAAAGAGAATGAAAAGAAATTTGAGAGTGAAAAAGAAGATGAAAAAGAAATTGAAACAAAAGAAATGAGTGATTCAAAAGAAAAAGAATCGAGTGAGAAAACAAGTGAGCAAGTGAGGATTATTTCTACTAACCCACCTGTTCGATCTTCTTGTGAGTTAACTTTTCAGGTTCCTAGAAGTTTGTGCGATCAATTCCATCTACATTACCTTCCAAACGAGAGGTGTTTTAGGTTGTTCGAAAAAGGTAAGTTCGCGAATGACTACCACCCACTTGCGATCGAAGGTAAGGAAGGTAAGGATTCTTTGTTTATCGAATCAAAGTCACTTGATTTGGATAATTTTTGTTCACTTCTTTGTTGTTAACAATTTGTTTTAATAGGTGCCATATCAGCTTTTCTTATGACAATTACTACATTGGCAAATTTGTTGACAACATTGGATTAGTTTGCTCTAAGCAAATTTTGAACATGTTTGATCAAAGTCATCACGTAAAAATTCTGATGTGTTTGACCACGCAAACTTTTGAACTCATGTGTTAAATCTTCATGTTTAAATATGCCTGCTCAATTGATTTGTGATAAATCTGCCTGTTTGAAAAGTTGCATGTTCGTTAAAAATTCTTTGTTTGGCATCCATGTTAAAAGATCTTCACATGATATGTGCAATTGTGTTCTTCATGAACATTCTTTGAGTTTTTGTGTGAAATTTCCATGTAGTGATTTGCATTCCCGATTAATACTCTTGAAGTATGAACCTTTGCATTTTGGTATGCTCGGTTTTGTCAAATCAACATGTGTGTTTAAACTAGAGAAATATAATTCGTGTAGTGAGTTGATTATATCTTTTTCTAATATGTTGCTTGTTGGAATTCCTAAACAAGTTCGTGTGTTCAAGCCTGGTATTTGCTAGATGAATTCATTTTATGGAAACATTAAGCACTTTGCATCATTTGCAATCAAAATATGTTTGCTAAACTTTTGATAAGTAGGTGAAATTCAATGATTTGGGTTTCAATTTTGATTCATTTATTAATCACCTTGTTTGGCCACATCTGAAATTTTCGTTTCATTTCGAGAAGGTAAGGCCAACCTATGTTTTTGGAATTGAATCAAATTTTCATGGTAACTTTCCTTTTCCATTTAAGTCCATAGTTTTCGATAATACTAACCAGTCTTATTTTTGTGAATTCCACCCATCGAGGAGCAAGACATGTCATGGTGCGTCACCACCTATTCAAATTTATCGGAGTAATAGGTTTGTCTTTCGTTATCTATCCAAAGAGAGAAGATTCATTTTGACCGAGAAAGGTAAACCCAATCCTCAATTGTCTTCTCTTCATATTCGTCAAGGTAAGTCATCTGAAAATTTTCAAATATCTTAGCTCAATTCGATTGAATTTGAAAATTCCATTGATTGGTTGTTTGGAAATTATTTATACTTTGATGTGATGGGTTTTTCCTTTTGGCATTGTGATGATGTGATTATTACGTTGGAATTTGGAGACTCCCCTCATGTTGTTCAAAAACGAAAGGAAGAGTTAGCATACCTTTGGCCATGGCATACCTTGCATGAGCAAGACAAGGGACCAAATGAGTTACTATATTCGATTAAAGAAATTAAAATGTTTTGGATGAGGAATAATGTGTTTAAGTGCCTACCATCATTTTCAACCAATTATCCCTTGATCCAACTTAGTTTTCATGTTTGTAACGATGGTCTAACGAAACTCTTTGATAAATTTATGTATGCTTGCTTTGTCCAATTGAGATTTTGGCATATCTTGATTGAATGAATATTTTATGAACTATCGAACACATTTGAATTTGACTCCTTTGAGTTTCTTTTTACCGGCTATGGTAAGAATTTTTCAGGTTTGTGTGACATCTTCCATCCCATTTGATCGAGGAAAACCATGCACGAGTCAAAGTTCTCCCATGGATAAACAGCTCGACTTGAGGACAAGTCTCCTAAAAGAGGGGGGGAATGATACGAGCAAGTCTGTCAAGCTGATCAATGACATGTTGGCAAGCTGATCCAAGCTCGTTTCGACTCCACGAGCTCCGTCCAGCTCAAATCCGACTTATTCGAGCTCAATCCATCTTGCTGAGCTAAACCGAGCTCACTCCTAGCTCACTTTCAACTCACGAGCTAAACCTTAGCTCAACTTCACTTAGGAGTTTAGCCTCGGCTCAACTTTAGCTCACGAGCTAAAGCTTAGCTCATTTTAGTTTAAACTTCGGTTTTGTCTTTAATGCATTAAATAAAAATTTGCACATATTTATTTAAGCATTAAACTTGTCTTATATTAATATTTGTTATTAATATGCCATAGTCATTACATAAATTGATTATGTTCACATAGCTGAATTAATGCATGACATTAATGTGTTCACATCATGCGAATTTATGAGTGTTCATGAGATATCTTAATGACTTGTTTATTTCATGTAGGTACATCCCTTTGGGCGGTACAATGTATGGATGAAGAAACATCTCTTTTGGGCATTCCACACTCATGAATGAAGAAGTATTAAATCTTTGGTGCATGTACGGCTAGATGCAAGGTTTCTACAAATTCATGCATGTGTCGAATGCATGTATGGACATTAAAGGCTAGTCCATGAATGGATCAAATGCATGGGATGATAGAATGCATGAATGGCTTAAGTGCATGTATGGTGGCTGTCTCCTAACTTTCCAAGGCACTTATTTTGCCAAGAAGTAGCTGTTCACACTTTGAATTGACCTATAAGCTACTACACATGCATGGATGGGTTCAAGAACGTCCAAATGAAGGAATTAACTCAATAATTCAACACATTGATTGAATTAAGTGTATGCACAAAGGGGAGAACGAATTTACTAGGTTCATGCTGCCATTTATGAACCTACATGCTATTAAAGAGTTTAATTATGAGGATACATGTTCCATACAAGTGCATGAACGTCCCAAGGAGATGAATGCAACCTTTGGTGCACATACAAGTCACTTGAAGCCTTTCTTTATGATTAAGCATTCATGTACACACTTAGGGAAGAAAGTGTCCATTCAACTAGTTCATGAATCTGCCGAATTTATAAACTATTTTAATACATTAGTGTGAACGCTTTTATTATTGTGTGAACACCTAGATGCCGAATTTGAATGGTCATCTATGTGCCTATAAATATTTGTTTTTCTTTCAACTGTAAGAAACTTTTTGCCAAAATTTTTATTGAATTTAATCTTGTGAGAATTTTCTTCTCTAAACTTTGTTTGAGACTTTGTTGACTTATCTACCTAGTAGTGGCGCCAACCTGTTTGCTCACCCATATACCGAGGTTCTTACTTTGTTAAGTAGTGGGTCGAGGTTCTATCATTTTCATTTTCGCCTTGAAAGCCTATAAGCATTTGGGTCGATATTTTCTAATATTGGTTCGTGCTTGCTTTTGAGTTCCTTCTTTCCATTCTTTCATTTACTTTAAACCTAACCTTAATATTCATATTTTAACCCCTTCATTTGAACCCCTTGAATAGCTTCCGCATAATTTATTTAGAAACATCTTTTTTGAACAAACCGAACGATACTTTCTCGTAGACGATCGGGCAAACTCACATACGACTCGACTCTCCCCGAGGCGGTTCGTATCAGATAGGTGATGGATAAATGGGTCAGTTTGGTTACAAGAAGGAAAAGTTGAAAGATGGGGAATGGAAAAATGAACTCAATGTCAGGAATGATTCAACACTAAGAAGTGTCACCCCGGTCCCTATATTGTTAAGGTGAAAAGATGGATAGATGGATAGGTGAACGCCACACCAAGATTGGTGATAAGTTCAAACAAGACGATTGACGCCACTAGCACAAGCCAGATAAGTCTTTCAAAACTTGTACGAGATATGAGAGGAAGCAACCTCACAAGAACAAATGTTCATTAACAATTTTGGCAAAAAGTCCCTTACAATTGAAAGAAAACAAATACTTATAGGCACATAGATGACCATTCAAATTCGGCATCTAGGTGTTCACTCAATAATAAAAATGTTCACACTAATGTATTAAAATAGTTCATAAATTTGGCAGATTCATGAACTAGTTGAATGGACACTTTCTTCCCCCTGAGTGTGTGCATGAATGCTTAATCATAAAGAAAGGCTTCAAGTGACTTGTATGTGCACCAAAGGTTGCATTCATCTCCTTGGGACGTTCATGCCCTTGTATGGAACATGTATCCTCATAATTAAACTCTTTAATAGCATGTAGGTTCATAAATGGCAGCATGAACCTAGTAAATTGTTCTCCCTTTGTGCATACACTTAATTCAATCAATGTGTTGAATTATTGAGTTAATTCCTTCCTTTGGACGTTCTTGAACCCATCCATGCATGTGTAGTAGCTTATAGGTCAATTCAAAGTGTGAACAGCTACTTTTGGCAAAATAAGTGCCTTGGAAAGTTAGGAGACAGCCACCATACATGCACTTAAGCCATTCATGCATTCTATCATCCCATGCATTTGATCCATTCATGGACTAGCCTTTAATGTCCATACATGCATTCGACACATGCATGAATTTGTAGAAACCTTGCATCTAGCCGCACATGCACCAAAGATTTAATACTTCTTCATTTATGAGTGTGGAATGCCCAAAAGAGATGTTTCTTCATCCATACATTGTACCGCCCAAAGGGATGTACCTACATGAAATAAACAAGTCATTAAGATATCTCATGAACACTCATAAATTTGGCATGATGTGAACACATTAATGCCATGCATTAATTCAAATATGTGAACATAATCAATTTATGTAATGACTATGACATATTATTAATAACAAATATTAATATAAGATGTTTAATGCTTAAATAAATATGTGCAAATTTTATTTAATGCATTAAAGACAAAACCGAAGTTTAAACTAAATGAGCTAAGCTTTAGCTTGTGAGCTAAAGTTGAGCTGAGATTAAACTCCTAAGTTGAAGTTGAGCTAAGGTTTAGCTCGTGAGTTGAAAGTGAGCTAGAGTGAGCTCGATTTAACTGCATAAGATGGATTGAGCTCAATAAGTCGGATTTGAGCCGACTGAGCTCGTGGAGTCGAAACGAGCCGATCAGCTTGCCAACATGTCATTGTTCGCTTGACAGACTTGCTCGATAAGGTTCATGGGCGTGCTCAGATCATTCCCCTCTTTAGGCGACTTTGTCCTCAAGTCGAGCTGTTTATCCATGGGAGAACTTTGACTGCGTGCATGGTTTTTCCTCGATCAAATGGGATGGAAGATGTCACACAAACCTGAAAAATTCTTACCACAAATTGGTAAAAAGAAACTCAAAGGAGTCAAATTCAAATATGTTCGATAGTTCATAAAATATTCATTCAATCGAACATATGCCAAAAATCTCAATTGGACAAAGCAAGCATACATAAATTTATCAAAGAGTTTCGTTAGACCATCGTTACAAACATGAAAACTAAGTTGGATCAAGGAATAATTGGTTGAAATGATGGAAGGCAGCTAAACACATTATTCCTCATCCAAAACATTTCAATATGTTTATTCAAAAATAACAATTCATAGGAATGTACACGCAAAGTGTACCATGGCCAATTGGAAACTAAATCACTCTTTCGCTTATTAACAACATGAGTTGTGTAATCACTTTCCAACACAAACGGATCACTACTAGGCCAAAGACAACAATCAATCACAACAAGGTACAAACAATTTCCAAACATCAAACCATCAAAAAGATTTTCAACAACATTCGAATAGAGTAAAGGTATTTGAAAATTTTCATAAACTTTACCTTGTCGATCTTGAAGAGAAGAAAATTTAGGATCGGTTTTACCTTTTTCAAACAAGATAAATCTTCTCTCTTGACGATAATGTAAAACAAACCTTTTACCTCGATCAACTTGGGTTGGTGACGAAGCACCATGACACTGTGCTTTTAAAGGGTTACATTCACAAAAATGTAAAAGGTTAGTTTCAATAGGAGGTATGGACTGAAAAGAAAAAGTAAATCATCGTTGAAATTTTATTCAAGTCCCAAAGCATAAGTCGATCTTACCTTCTCAAAATGGAACAAAAATTTTAGATGTGGCCAAACAAGGTGATTAGTAAACAAATCAAAATTGAAACCCAAATCATTGAATTTCACCTTCTTATCAAAAGTTCGAACATCAAGCAAACATAATTTGAATGCAAATGATGCCAAGTGCTTAATGTTTCCATAAAATGAATTCATGTAGCAAATACCAGGCTTGAACACATGAACTTGATTAGGAATTCCAACAAGCAACATATTAGAAGAAGATATAATCAACTCACCACACGAATTATATTTCACTAGTTTAAACACACATGCTGAATTGACAAAACTGAGCATACCAATATGCAAAGGTTCATGCTTCAAGAGTATCAATCGGGAATGTAAATCACTACATGGAAATTTTGCACAAAAACTCAAAGATTGTTCAAGAAGAACACAATTGCACATATCATGTGAAGATCTTTTAACATAGATGCCAAGCAAAGAATTTTAGAGAACATGCAACTTTTCAAACAGTGATTTATCACAAATCAATTGAGCAGTATATTTAAACATAAAGATTTAACACATGAATTCAAAAGTTCGCATGGTCAAACACATCAGATTTTTAAGTGATGACTTTGATCAAACACATTCAAAATTCGCTTAGAGAAAACTAATCCAATGTTGTCAACAAATTTGCCAATGTAGTAATCGTCATAAAAAAAAGCGATATGGCACCTTTAAAACAAAATCGTTAACAACGAGAAGTGAACAAAAATTAGCCAAATCAAGTGACTTTGATTCGATAAACAAAGAATCCTTACCTTCCTTACCTTCAATCGCAAGTGGGTGGTTGTCATTCGCGAACTTACCTTTTTCGAACAACCTAAAACACCTCTCGTTTGGAAGGTAATGTAGATGGAATTGGTCGCACAAACTTCTAGAAACCTGAAAAGTTAATTCACAAGAAGATCAAACAGGTGGGTTAGTAGAAATAATCCTCACTTGCTCACTTGTTTTCTCACTCGATTCTTTTTCTTCTGAATCACTCGCTTCTTTTGTTTCAATTTCTTTTTCATCTTCTTTTCACTCTCAAATTTCTTTTCGCTTCTCTTTTCAATCTCATTTTCTTTTTCATTTTCTTTTTGCTTTTCAAAGGCTTTTTCAAAGACTTTTCAAGTTCTCTCAAGATTCGCTCATTTTCTCTCCTACTTGCCTCTTGCCTCTCTTTTCTTTTTATTTCATTTTCTTTTTCTTCTTTTGCTTTTTCTTTTCTTTTCTTTATTTTCTCTTTACAAGAATATACAAAAGAACGATGAGAATACAAATCTTGTTCAAAAGATGAAGAACTATTTGCGTATGATTCACAATCAAAACTTTGTGAAGAATACTCCGTGATACGATCTGCCTCGGGGTGAGTCGAGTCGTATGTGAGTTTGCCCGATCGTCTACGAAGGAATAGCGTTCGATTTGTTCAAAAGGATGTTTTAACGTAAATAATGGCGGAAGCTATGTAAAAGGATTCAAAGATGGGTTTATGGATATGAAGTTTATGTAGATGGGTTTATGGATATAAAGTTTTTGTAGGTTTGGTTATAATGAAACGAAAAGATGGAATGGAATGGAAATGAAAATGAAAATGATCTCAAAAACAAACACGAACCAATATTAGAAAATATTGACCCAAATGTTTATAAGTTTTCAAGGTGGTCGAATGGAGAATATGAGAACCTCGACCTGCTACTTAGCAAAGTAGGAACCTTGGTATGTTTGAACGCCACACTACGAGTAGTGATAAGTTCAGTTTTCAACAAAGAAAATGGATGACACAACTAGAACACTAGGTAGCCAACAAATCTTAGAACGAAAACAGAGAAAAGTTTGCCTCACAAATTTGGCAGAATATCATTCAAAAATGTCCAAAAAGTAGTCCCCCAAAAGGCTTGGTTACAAGAATTTATAAGGCTAAAATGAGCTAGCCGAATGGTCACATAGTAAAGTGCTATTAAAGAGCTAATTATAAATTAAAGACTTTTGAAATTCTAGAGTCAATAACTCCTCTCTTCAACTAGCTGAATTTAATGTCCTTAAAGGCTTGAAAAATGACTCTTGATTTTCCCTTTGGCTAGTTGAATAGACTCCAGCCACTTTAATGAAATTTGCAATGCATAAATTGTCCATTAAGTAGCAAAAAAAACGTTGGGGTATTTGAACAAGCTGCTACTAGATTTTAAAGGACATGAAATGCTCCTTTAAACTCTCTTTTAATGATGCTTAATGCTTCCTTTATAACAGCCCCCTCTTTTGTAACCAAAATAACTTGAAAAGTCTCCTTTATTGAATACGTAACAGCCTTTGTGAATTGAAAAGTCACCTGCAATTAAAACATATGTAACCGTCACATTTATTCAATTATTAAGCTTTAAACAAATTAACAACTACGTAAATAAATGAACACACACTTATGCATCATTTATTCCAACAACTAGTTAATTAAAAGAAGTATTTAATGAACTTTAACTTATGCACCAATAAATTAACCTAGTAACTAGATTAATTAAAGAAGCAACTCATTAAATTAAATTCATCAAATAAACTCATTTAATTAAACTAAGATGAGTTGTATTAATGACCAGCAACTCATTTATTAAACTAAGAGGCTTAAATGCAAGTATTAAAATGCAAACTAAATGCAAAGCTAAAAGAAATAAATAAAAGTTCAATTTAGTTGGAACGGGTTCAAGGAGCGGAAATTGAGCTGAAATTAGTTTGCAAAATGTTGCAAGGACACTTTATTAAGCTGGTCCCAACTCGATCTATTTCTCCAACCAAAGCCTCGCCCCACACTTGATTAACTAAGGCCGAAATGGCCTCCTTGAATTGCTTAGCTCGAGCTCGCGTAATTGGTCCTTGAGGCAGCACCATTGAGTCCTTGCTCGAACTTGATGCACTCCAGGTCGCGATCGTATCACTCCGAGTAAGATTTCTTTGAAGATCTAGTAGGAGTATGTCTTTCTCTTCGAACGCCATCTTGGAACGAATCAAAATCGTAATTGGCTTCTCGTCTTCTCAAATTTCTTGATGAAAAGGACTTTCGATCAAAGTCACTTCTCGAATTCGCTGATGAATATGAGTCATAGTATGAATCTCTTTGTCTCGAAGTAGATGATGAAAAGGAATCACGATTGGAACTTTTTTTCAGGTAGTAGTCGAGGGTATATCTCCGTGGGGTTCTTGGTTCCGTTGTACGACTTGAAGAAACTCGATCACTTTGGTCTCGTTTAGTCGCCATTCTTCGCATTTCTTGAACCAAGTATTGGTATTCCGATTCGGTGAAATCTTCGCGTGACATGATTTTTGTTGATAAAAAGAAAATGTTAGATCACAAAACAAAATAAAAAAAATAAAAAAAATTTAAGTACCTCACCACAAACCTCACAATTTCGCTCGGAAAGAAGAAGAAAAAAGGTGTCACTCCCGCTCGTGTTTACACTCATTTGGCTTTTACCTCCACTCGAATGATCTCGCTCGCTCTAGCCTTTTACCACTCAAGCTTACTCTCGTAACCTCGTATTTTGTTTCTTTCGACTTGTCTTGGTGCCTTGGGGTCAGTTTCAAGATGGTTACAAAGGTTAGAATGTCACGGTGTACGGGTAGGCTAAAAGAAAAATAGTCTTTGGTGTAGTGTGGCGTTTTGGGGGGTAAAAGTTGCTGGAAAGAAAGATTGAAGGTCGGAACAAAAATGTAAACAAAAGAATAGATCTTGATCACACACTTTTTTTTATAATTTCATTTTTTTTGTCTTTTTTTTTAATACTTCACAATATCACTATTACAAGAGAGAGAACGAAAATTACAACTTGAATTTTTTTTAATTTCAAATTTTTTTTAACTACGAACCTATTTCGATCTTGTTATGAACGTCGGCGCCTCTCGATTTACAAGCTCTGATACCAAACAATGTGATCCGGCCCGGGTAGATGAGTCGAATTCACGTAGTTTCCCGATCGTAGTTTGAGAGTCATTCGTGCCTCGGATTTTAGTAATAAAAGTAAGATAATGGATTAGAATAAGCGGAAGGTTTCAAGAATGGTAAGTTTAGTAATAGGTTCGGTTATGTGTAGCAAAGATGGGTGATGGATAAATGGGTCGGTTTGGTTACAAGAAGGAAAAGTTGAAAGATTGGGAATGGAAAAATGAACTCAACGTCAGGAATAATTCAACACTAAGAAGTGTCACCCCGGTTCCTATATTGTTAAGGTGAAAAGATGGATAGATGGATAGGTGAACACCACACCAAGATTGGTGATAAGTTCAAACAAGACGATTGACGCCACTAGCACAAGCCAGATAAGTCTTTCGAAACTTGTACGAGATATGAGCGGAAGCAACCTCACTAGAACAAATGTTCATTAACAATTTTGGCAAAAAGTCCCTTACAATTGAAAGAAAACAAATACTTATAGGCACATAGATGACCATTCAAATTCGGCATCTAGGTGTTCACACAATAATAAAAACGTTCACACTAATGTATTAAAATAGTTCATAAATTTGGCAGATTCATGAACTAAGTGTGTGCATGAATGCTTAATCATAAAGAAAGGCTTCAAGTGACTTGTATGTGCACCAAAGGTTGCATTCATCTCCTTGGGACGTTCATGCACTTGTATGGAACATGTATCCTCATAATTAAACTCTTTAATAGCATGTAGGTTCGTAAATGGCAGCATGAACCTAGTAAATTCGTTCTCCCCTTTGTGCATACACTTAATTCAATCAATGTGTTGAATTATTGAGTTAATTCCTTCCTTTGGACGTTCTTGAACCCATCCATGCATGTGTAGTAGCTTATAGGTCAATTCAAAGTGTGAACAGCTACTTCTTGGCCGAATAAGTGCCTTGGAAAGTTAGGAGATAGCCACCATACATGCACTTAAGCCATTCATGCATTCTATCATCCCATGCATTTGATCCATTCATGGACTAGCCTTTAATGTCCATACATGCATTCGACACATGCATGAATTTGTAGAAACCTTGCATCTAGCCGTACATGCACCAGCATTTAATACTTCTTCATGAGTGTGGAATGCCCAAAAGAGATGTTTCTTCATCCATACATTGTACTGTCCAAAGGGATGTGTATCTACATGAAATAAACAAGTCATTAAGATATCTCATGAACACTCATAAATTCGGCATGATGTGAACACATTAATGTCATGCATTAATTCAGCTATGTGAACATAATCAATTTATGTAATGACTATGACATATTAATAACAAATATTAATATAAGACAAGTTTAATGCTTAAATAAATATGTGCAAATTTTTATTTAATGCATTAAAGACAAAACCGAGTTTAAACTAAAATGAGCTAAGCTTTAGCTTGTGAGCTAAAGTTGAGCTGAGATTAAACTCCTAAGCTGAAGTTGAGCTAAGGTTTAGCTCGTGAGTTGAAAGTGAGCTAGGAGTGAGCTCGGTTTAGCTCAGACAAGATGGATTGAGCTCGAATAAGTTGGATTTGAGCTGGACGGAGCTCGTGGAGCTGGAAACGAGCTAGGATCAGCTTGCCAACATGTCATTGCTCGGCTTGACAGACTTGCTCGATAAGGTTCGCGGGGCGTGCTCGTATCACATGCCGAAACCCCTAGCTCAATTTCAGCTCATTAAGTGTTTTGACTAATTTTGAGCTAGCCGAATTTACTTCATAAGTTGACTTATAATTTTTATGTCTAAATTTAATTATTGCTTTTAAATTGTTTAGTTATTAATTTAAATTATTATTTTTTATGAATAGTTATCTTTTAATTAATTGTGTGTTAATTCATGTAGGTTAGCCGAATGTGGAAGGTACGTACATTCATGAAGAGATGCATGAACGGGAAAGTTCAACGAATGAGAAGATTCATGCACAGCCTGGTTCAATGCTTGGAGGGAATTAAGTTCATGTACATGGGAGGTTAATTACATGCATGTGGATTAATAAGATACATTCACTTTGGACAGTACACATGCATGAATGAAGGCATTTATTGCATGTTCATGTACGGCCAGATTCAAGCTCCCTTCTAGTTCATGCATGGCCGAATGTATGTGGGTGAAAAACATGAATTGTTTGCAGTCCAAATGACTTCCCTAAGCACCTATTCGGCCAAGAGACACTTTTTGATTGTTTCATTCCTTCCATGGCCGAATCTAGACAAGCTATTAAGTTCCCAAGACTACACATTCATCCAAGATGCTTTGCTTACACATGAAGCTGTCCAATGGAGTTCCCATTAGCCGAATTTAGTCCTAGCACATTAAAGACTTGTTCTAGATTATTCTAGTGCATTCATAGTTGAATTTAATTAGTCTTTAAGTTATTAGTTTGACCATTCGGCTACTACTTATTAGCCTATAAATAGTTTGCACATTTCATTGTAAAGGGACTTTTGCCAAAATTGTTAATGAACATTTGTTCTTGTGAGGTTGCTTCCTCTCATATCTCGTACAAGTTTCGAAAGACTTATCTGGCTTGTGCTAGTGGCGTCAATCATCTTGTTTGAACTTATCACCAATCTTGGTGTGGCGTTCACCTATCCATCTATCCAAACTTCACCTTAACAATATAGGAATCGGGGTGACACTTCTTAGTGTTGAATCATTCCTGACGTTGAGTTCGTTTTTCCATCCCCTATCTTTCAACTTTCCTTCTTGTAACCAAACCGACCCATTTATCCATCACCCATCTTTGCTACACCTAACCGAACCTATTACTAAACTTACCCTTCTTGAAACCTTCCACTTATTCTAATCCATTATTTTACTTTTATTACTAAAATTCGAGGCAGAACGATTCTCTCAAACTACGATCGGGCAACTACGTGAATTCGACTCATCTACCCGGGCCAGATCACATTATTTGGTATCAGAGCTTGTAAATCGAGAGGCGCCGACGTTCGTAACAAGATCGAAATAGGTTCGTAGTTAAAAAAAATTCGAATTAAAAAAAATATTTCAAGTTGGGACATTCTAGGAAGTTGCCAAGAAGTTTTAGCTCATTAAAGCAAAATATTTACTGCCCATTCAGCTCCTTAAGTTTTTATTCGGCTAGATAGATGTTTAGCTATAAATAGTTTGTTTTGAAATCATTTTGGGGTTAAACAATTTAGACAAATATACTTTTTATCCTTTTATGGATGTTTATAACATTGTGAGTTTAATTTAACTCTCTTTGTTCTTTGAAGACTGAGCTTGACTTATCTAGTCTAGCTAGTGGCGTCACCCTGTTTCTTTTTAACTTATCACTCCTAAACCGAGTGTGGCGTTCACCCTTATACCTTTGGTTCCTATCTCCTTATTGATAGTGGGTCAAGGTTCTACCACTTGCCATCTCAAGTGTTCTTATAAGTCTAGGGTCAATACTGTATATAGTATTGGTTCATTCTTCCACCTTGAGCCTTTCTATTCCATCCATATTACTCAACTTAAATATAACCTTATTTCTTGTTAGTCGAAACCATATACTTACAATATCTAAAATACTTCAAACCCCTTTTGTTTAAAGCTTATACTTAGCCAAATTCCATCAACTCCAAATTGAACGGAACTTCTTCATTTTATGATCGGGCAATCTAAATGACTCAAATCGTCACCGAGGTGAGATCGTATCAGCTAGACATACATGCATTTTCCCATTCATTGTAACTAGCTATTCATGAATCATTCATTAGGCTTCCTTCATGAATTTGACTGGGAAATTAATTTAGTAGCTGCTCCTTGGCTGAATAGGTGCTTGGGAGACCATTGGTCAGCACACCATGCATTGTAGGAAGTCATACATGAATCCTTCCTTGCTTTGAACCTAGTCGTGCATGTACCTTGTACTTAATGCACCTCATACATTCGGCTGCACCTACAATGATGTGATCTGGCTCGAGTGTTTGAGTCAAGCTCACAAAGGTTGCCTGATCGTCTTCGAGAAGATTCATTCTCAAGAATGGACTAATTATTGGGATTGGCTTAGTAGGCTTAATGGTAACAAAATGGGTTCAAAATGGGCTAATTTTATGATGGTAGGGTTAGCTAGGGAGAAACAAAGATAGGTGATATGGGGATGGCTCGGTTGGGAATAACAAGTAAATAAGGAAAGAATATGGAGATGTAAAATGAACTTAAACGTCAAGAGTGATTCAACACTACGGAGTGTCACCCCGATTCTTATATTGTTTAAGGTGATGGATGGAATAACTAGATAGGAGAACGCTACACCAATACGGTGATAAGTTCTAAAACAAGCTCGGTAGACGCTACTAGCACAAGTAAATAAGTCTTCGAAACTTGTACGAGATATGAGAGGAAGTAAACCTCACAGAAATAATGTTTCATTAATCAAAATGTCAAAAGTTCTTTTCAAATGAAAAATAACAAGTATTTATAGCTAGAAACCTAGGTTAGCCAAATAGGCACATTCCTAGCTTAATAGCTAAGTAATTCAACTTTAAATTAGCTGAAAAACTCTAGAATAAAACCATACAAATTCTATGTCTTTGTTCAGCCATTGGGATGCCATTAGACAACTTCTAGATGAAGGAAATTAAGCTGAATGTATTTGGGAAGAGTTGGAAGCTGACTAACCTTCTTAGGACATCCATAATGCTTAAATGAGCTCCATTAATCCTTCCTTGAGAAACTGAACGTGCAGCAGCATCTTAATGGGAGTTTTGGAGCATGAACAGTGAACACTTGAACTCTAATAGCCCCCAAGTGTGAAAGGATGAATTTAAATGGCCTGTGTGTGTGAATGCTATAGCCGAATGGACATTTTAATGTGAAAGAAATGTCCAGCTTGTGTGAACAAATTAAATCAGCTAGTGTGAATACTCCTTTGTCTCTTGCATTACACGAACAACCACTTTAGGGAAGAAAAATGAGTTGCTGATTTTTATTCCAGCTTTAAAACTCCTTTAATGTCGTCCATGTGGTGTGTTCCTGCACCAATTAAATAGTAACATTAATTCACCTTAGGACATCATTAAAATCGGCTGCTCAAGACACATTAAAAACAAACTCAAACTAAGACACAAATTAAACAACAGCAGCTATTAAATTTGTTCAAATCCTAACACATTGAAATCATGCACTGAGTAAAACACATTTAAACAAAATGAGAACATATTAAAGATGTCCAGATTTTAGACACAAAACAAACAATAACTATTTGAGCTGAACCAAGTTAAGTAAATTAAAACTAATACTAAATTTATTCGAAGGATAGAAGAAACGAGCTTGGAATAAATGGAATTGAGCTCAAACGAGCTGGAATGAGCTCAAGTGAGATGATTTGAGCTGAACGAAGCTCGGAGAGCTGGAGAGGAGCTGAGTTCGACTTGTACAAAGGTGCAAGGATTCTTCAGGGATCTGGTCCGAGCTTTGCCATTATCATGGAGCTTTGATCCATCCCAAATTCGGGTGAATAAAGCTGAAACAGCTTCTCGGAAGAGCTTAGCTTGAGCATGGGTGATTGGGCATTCGAGTAGCTTAATAAGCTACTTGCTCGAGCTTGGAAAACTCCAGGGCATGCTTACATCATTCCCCCTTCTTCAAAGTGACTTGTCCTCAAGTCGGGCTACTTGCTCGTGAAAAAGCGTTTGTCATCACAAGGCCTTTGGGTGTCGAATGGGGTAGAATGGCTCACAATAACTTGAATGTCACACAATACTCGAAAAGACAAAATATTAGTCACAAACCCCCACCTTTTAGTAATGATCTGTTTCAAAGTATCATTGTCATAATAAAGAAAAGCATTAGGGACATATTGAATTATGAACTACAGACTCGCGCCAAATCCATTGTCGGGATCAAAAATAAAAGTGGGTCTCACGTTATCATAATGACAACCAACCAGAATCACAAGTCCTTCGAAAATTATTACCTCAGAAAATAACATTATAGGACTCAAATCCTGATATGGAATAAAATTCATCATTATTGAAGATAAAATTTTCTCTTACCATTTCTCGCTGACTTACATATTTCCTAACTGGCAACATGGTAAACTAAAATTATGAGCATGCATATCTAGAAAACAACTCTTCATGCCTCCATTTACAACATAATCCACAAACTGAGAATAACAGTTAACCATAGCAAAATAAGGAGGTCTTTTGAAAGCTATGTCACTAGCAACTTTCTCAACAACATGCAACCTTGATTTCCGTAATTCAAAAGCATCGATGAGTCTTACCTTTTCATGATGAATCAAGAATTTCATAACAAGCAACATAGAATGAACAAGGAACGATTTTAAGTTATAATCAAAGTCTTTAAATTTAGTTTGCTTAGTCAAAGGCCAAGCAACAAATAAACATAAATTATTCGCACAAAATTTAGGATGCTTGAGTTCCCCACATATCGAACCAAAATAACAAATTTTGGGTTTAAACACATGAGCTTGGTCACTCGATTCAACATGCAACAAGAGTTTCTTAATTTCCAATGTCCCACTTATGTTAATCAAAGAAGATGTGGTAAAGCAATCATTCAAACAATCAAGCAAATGAAAAAGGTTATATGATTCATTATCTTGTACAACCAAACCTTGTAATTGCCGATCGGTTACTGCTTCACTCGTACAAATCATTACTAATCAAAGAATAACAATCAACCATGCCACGGTACAAGGGCTTTTCAAAACCCAACTCATCAACAAAGTTTCCATCAACAATTGAATGAGGCTTATGAATCGTAAAGATTTCAAATTCCATACCTTGCGTACCCTTTGGTAAAATCGAACTAAGATCATTGGGTACATTACCTTTTTCAATCAACGCAAATCTTTTCTCCTTGGAAAAGTAGTGAAGTCGAAACTCTTTACTTGGATCGTCAGAAACTTAAAAAGGAACTGTAACACCCCTTACCCGTATCCATCGCCGGAACAGGGTACGAGGTATTAACAAATCATGGTACATACTATTAAATAAAACCGAGACAAAAATATGGCATGCAATTAGATCATGAATCATTATAACATATGCCTTTAACAATACTAGCCAATTTCAAAGGCTTCGTACAAAATAATCGGTCAAATACTATAATTAATATTTTAAACCTAGGCAATTATGACACGTAAAAAAATAACTAAGTCTACTATACATGCCATAATTCAAAATGTTCAGTTCAAATACCAAAAAGTTTGATAGTGTAGGCAGATCTTCAACGATCCTTGACTCCTGTGCAAGCTGGACGACACTATAAGACAAAAGAGAGAAAAGAAAGTAAGCTTATAGCTTAGTAAGCAAGTATATAAATAATGAATAAATAATTTAATATGTTTACACAATAACTCAAGTGTACCTACTTTTAATTTCACTATTTACTCCACTTTGGTCAAGCTGTCTCTCCTGCGTCATATTCACTAAATAAATCATAACTCGAGTTACAAAACTCAAAATTCAAATCCGTAAAATTTTCCTGAAACTAGACTCATATTACTTCTTACTAAAAAATTTTATATAATTTTTGGTTCAGCCAATTAGTACAGTTTATTAGTTAAAATTTCCCCTATTATACAGCTCAACTAATCTGACCTCTGTTCACTACGAATTGAATTTCTCCCAGTACATAATTCAAATAGCCATGAAATTTGTTTCATTTAAAACTAGACTAAAAAAGGAATCTAGAAATATAAACTATATTTCTTAATTTGTTTTGTACAATTTTTTATGATCTTTAAAAGTTAGAACAAGGGATCACATAATCATTCTGAGTGAGTCCCACACAAATATAAATATCTCAAAATATAGAGTTCCTTTACTTGCTCTATTTCTTTTACATGGAAATAGACTCATTAAGCTTTAATTTCATGTCTCATTCAGCCTCTAATTAAATTCATATTATTTTTGGTGATTTTTCAAATTCACGTCACTGCGACTGTCCAAAATAGTATTATTGCTAATTCACTCTTTCACACTTTCTTTGTATTAACCTTATTTTAACATGCATATCACAATTCATTTTCACCACATTTCATACATCACAAGTATGGGTCCATGATTACAATGTCACCATAAAATCATCCCGTTGAACAATTCGGATCAATCCTCGATACTTGATGGTTTCAGCACACAGCCTCACCCTCATATTTCATATAATTCGGCTCTCTTGTACACATGGTGAACACTTAGTACCACCCATGTGACCTAGCCAATTTATCTCGTAACTCTCTTGTCTACATGGTGCCCTTCACTTGGAATCACACATGCGACCTAGCTACATTTATCCTCTCCCGTAGCTCTCTTGTCTACATGGGATACATCCCGTATCACACATGCGACCTAGCTACTACATAGTGATACAACCACACCTCCCGAGTTGTCGGCTGCCAATGAAGATCCTCTCAAATTGCCCGTAGGACCGATCACTCGAGCTCCAGCAAAGAGATTCAAAGACGCAACAACAGCCTTAGTTGATAGAGTTTGGGGTGAAACCGTTGCTGGACTTCTTGAAAGCACTTGGACCAGCAAGCCAAGCAAACCATGCATACTCCTTCAAGCTCAAATCAGCTCAACTTCAACTTAACTTAGCTCAACGAGTTCGTTTCAGCTCATTTCATTATTGCGTTTATTATGCTAGAATAAATCATTTAAGTTGCTGTTAGTTTTATTAGTTATTTGTTTTAATAATTAATTTGTCATAATCTGGACATGTTTTAATTATGTTCTAAATTAAGTACTTAATTAATTAGGACCAATTAAATATGTCTTAACTATTACAAAGATTAATTATGTCCAGCCTAATTTATGGTGCAAGATTTATTTGTCTATGTTGTCAATTTAATGTGTCTAAAAGGATTTAATTTGCTGAATTAAATGTTGTAGGTACATTATTCCTTGGACGGCATAGGTGCATGGATGATTTAAAATTGGTGTGCTGATCTTTGGTGTCCCCTAAGTGACCATTCAGCCAAACCTTACAACTCTTCAAGAAGACCGATTGGCTACCCAAGACAAATTAAGGCTGTTCACACCCACCTGATTATTCCTTTCACACCAAGGGCTGTTCGGTTTTGTTTGTTCACACATGTGTGGCTGTTCAAATCGGTTTGTTCACATTCTAAGACTATTGAAGTGCTCTAGACAGCTCCTTAATCACATGAACATTTGGCTGAATCAAGCAGCAGCATTAATTCCAAATTCAAGCATTTGGCCGAACCTATTGATGGCATTTCAGCTCCCAAACAATTCATTCAATTTTTCTATTGAATCAAGGCATCTAGAAGCTGCCCCTTACCGTTCTCCATGCACAAGAAACTTCAAGGAAGCTTCATCAAAAATTCTGGAATTTTCAGCAACCATTTAGCTACCTCAAGAGCCTATTCGGTTATCCCTTGCATTCACTATAAATTGTGGCTTATGTTACTTTGAAAAGAACTTTTAGACTTTTGTTAATGTTATGCTCAAATTTGTTAGGCAAAACTTTTCTCAAATTTCGCTCAAAGATTCGATTGGCTTCCTAGCGCCTAGTGTGTCAACCGTTGTTTTTGTCGAAATCAACTTATCACTACTCGTAGTGTGGCGTTCAAACATACTGAGGTTCCTATCTTGTTAGATAGTGGGTCGAGGTGTTCATTTACCAATTCCAAACCGAACTAAAAGAGCTTATAAACAACGGGTCGATACCAAATCGGTATTGGTTCTTGTTTGCACTTTTTGTTCAACCCCATTTCTCCATTTACCAATTGTACCTAAACCGACTATTCCATTCGAACCATTTCTTAATACCATTTCGTTCCTACCCTTCATTCCATTACATCATTTTCTTCAATTCCCCCTTACCTAATTGAACCAATTCATTCATCCATACCTATTCGGACTCCAAACCCGAACTTTCAAATTCTTCTTACCTATCCTAACTCAAACCCAAAACCAATATCCTTCCTTCCTTCATCCGACCTTTTCAATTAAACCTAACGTAGCTTCTTGTTGACGATCGGGCACACTAATACGACTCGACTCTTCCCAGGCGGATCGTATCACATAGTATCTCATAGCTCTCTTGTACACATGATGTGCACTCAGCACCATACATGTGACCTAGCTACGTTTCATCTATATTATTCAATCTTTTCAAAAGTTCAACCGGGATTTCTCTCGCTATTACTTATTTCCATTCTTCCAATAGTCGATTTATGATTCAAAATCAACTAAAATATATAAAATAGGCTGAAATATAAAAATTTAAATGAAGTTAATGTATTATTTACATACAAACTTACCTCGGTGCAAAATATGGAAATTTTGCAATTTAGTCCAAAACCTTCTCCTTCCCCCGTTCGAGGTCAATTCCATGCCTTTCTTGATCTATAACAACACATTTAGCTCATTTAACACTCATACTATTTATTTCAATCCAAAAATCACATTATGGAAAAATTACATTTTTGCCCCCTAACTTTTACAAAATTACAATTTTTCCCCTAGGCTCAGAAATTTAATTTCAGCCCTTATTATTATGTTTTATGACATGCTGAACAATTTTCTCTTCTATGACAACATCAAATTCTCACTCTAACATGCACTTATGAGCATTAGGTATTTTTACCGATTATACCGTTTTGCTCGTTTTCGCTAAAAATCGCTTAGAAAAGATCATTCTCCTAACCTCAAAAATTCATATTCTACCATCAAACATCAAAATACATGCATATCATTCATGGGTAAATTTTTAAACATAAACTCTAACTCGAAATAATGGTAGAAATAGGTAAACCGAGCTACGAGGATTTCAAAAATGTAAAGAACATTAAAAACGGGGCTTGAATGCACTTGACAAACCCTAGTTATGGAGAACATGCAAGTTTCGGCCAAGCTAAATGAAGATGAACACATTTTTGTGTTATTTTTCCCATTTTATTTCATTTAATATGCAAATGACCAAAATGCCCTTACTACTAAACTTTCTAAAAATTCCATCCATGTCCAAATTTTTGTCCATATAAAGTATAATGGTCTAATTTCCATTTAAGGACCTCTACTAAAAACCCACATTTCAATCAAGTACTTTATGAACTAGAATACACACATTTTTCACCTATTTCAATTTAGTCCTAAACGTCAAATTAAACACCCAATCGATAAAATTTCGCAACGAAATTTTCACATAATTATGCAATCATAATATAAACACTAAAACTTTAATTAAAATAATTTTTTTTTCAACCTCGAATTCGTGGTTTCGAAACCACTGTTTTGTTTTGGCCCTAAATCGGACTGTTACAACTCTCCCCCCTTTAGGGATTTTCGTCCCTGAAAATCTTACCGGTAAAAAGGTTTGGGTACTATTTTCTCATGGCTTCCTCCGGTTCCCACGTAGCTTCTTCTACTCCATGTCTTTGCCATAACACTTTCACTAAAGCTATGCTTTTCTTTCTCAACTGTTTCACTTCTCGAGCCAAAATCTTAATTGGTTCCTCATCATAGGTCAAGTCCGATCGAATCTCAATTTATGTTGGAGAAATCACATGTGAAGGATCAAAACGATAACGTCGCAACATTGATACATGAAACACGTTATGAATTCTTTCTAATTCTGCCGGTAATGCCAACCTATATGCCACTGGTCCAATCCTCTCAATAATCTCGTACGGCCCAATAAAACGCGGACTCAACTTGCCTTTTCAGCTAAATCTCAGAATCTTCTTCCATGGTGACACCTTTAAGAACACTTTATCACCCACCTAAAATTCAATCTCTTTTCTTTTTAAATCTGCATATGACTTTTGTCGATCTAAAGCAGCTTTCAAGCAATCACGAATTACTTTTACTTTCTCTTCAGTTTCTTTAACTAGATCAACTCCATGAATCTGTTTCTCACTAAGTTCGGTCCAATATAAAGGAGTCCGACACTTGCGACCATACAAGGCTTCGTACGGTGCCATCTGTCTACTTGACTGAAAACTGTTATTATAGGCAAATTCAACCAAAGGTAGATATTTCTCCCAACTGCCTTCAAATTCTAAAACACAGCATCTAAGCATATCTTCGAGTACTTGGATTACTCTTTCCGACTGACCATCTGTTTATGGATGAAACACGGTACTAAAGTTCAATTTTGTGCCCAAAGCTTCTTGTAACTTTTTCTAGAATCTCGAGGTAAACCTCAGATCTCTATCTGATATTATAGACATAGGTACCCCGTGCAACCTCACAATTTCAGCAATATATAATTCAACTAATTTATCAAGTGAGTAATTGGTACGTACCGGTATAAAGTGAGCTGGCTTTGTTAACCTATCAACCACTACCCAGACAGCATCCTTCTTTTTAGGAGTCAGAGGCAAACCGGTTACAAAATCCATGGTAATACCATTACCGGTTGGAGAAATCTTGAAGGCACTACTTGTTGATAGATCAAACACTTGGTTACAAATTTAGAAATGTCTCTTTTCATGCCTGGCCACCAATATAACTTCTTTAAATCATTATACATTTTTGTGCTACTAGGGTGAACTGACAAACAGCCACTATGCGCCTCATGTAATATTTTCTGAATCAATTCATCATTTTTCGGTACACATATCCTATCTTGAAACATCAAACAGTCATCTGGTCCAACTCGAAAATCTGAGTCGTAACCCAATTCGCACTGAGTTCTCTTGGTTCGCAACTCACTATCATTCTTTTGAGCATCACAAATCAGCTAGAGAAATAACGGTTTAGCCCTACCCCGTATTCATGGCTCTCAAAGTAAAAAGAGATTTCCTGCTCAAGGCGTCAGCAACTACATTCGCTTTTCCCGGATGATAATCAATCATTAGGTCATAATCCTTCAATAATTCAAGCCATCTCCGCTGTCGCAGATTCAAATCCTTTTGATTCATCAAATACTTCAAACTTTTGTGATCAATAAAAATTCAGCATTTTTCACCATACAAATAATGTCGCCAGATCTTCAAGGCAAAGACAATAGCGGCCAATTCCAAATCATGTGTAGGATAGTTCTTCTCATACTGTTTTAACTGTCTTGAGGCATAAGCTACCACTTTACCCTCTTGCATCAGCACACATCCAAGGCCTGTCAATGATGCATCACTATAAATTACAAAATCCTTCCCTGGCTCGGGCTGTACTAAAATTGGTGCTTTAGTCAATCGTGCTTTCAGCTTTTCAAAACTCTGCTGACATTTATTAGTCCATTCAAACTTAACATTCTTTTGCAGCAACTTAGTCATAGGAGAAGCAATCATCGAAAATCCCTAGACAAAACGTCTATAATACTCGACCAAGCCTAAAAAGCTTCTAACCTCGAATACATTCTTTGGCAGTTTCCAATCAACGATCGTGGAAATCTTGCTCGGATCTACCCGAATACCGTCACCTGAGACTATGTCCTAAAAATTCGACTTCACGAAGCCAGAACTCACTTTTACTAAACTTAGCAAACAGTTTCTTTTCTCTCAAGATCTGTAATATGGTTCTCAAGTGTTCGGCTTGCTCAGACTCATCCCAAGAATAAATTAGAATGTCATCTATAAACACTACTACAAACTTATCTAAATATGGCCGAAGTTCATCAAGTCCATAAATATAGATGGAGCATTTGTTAAGCTGAAAGGCATCACAAGGAACTCATAATGTCCATACCTTGTCCTAAAGGCGATTTTTGGCACATCCGACTCCTTAACTCTCAACTAGTAGTAACCGGACCTCAAATCGATCTTTGAAAACACTGTGGCCCCCTTTAACTGATCGAATAAATCATCAATCCTCGGCAACAGGTACTTGTTCTTTATAGTCACCTTATTGAGCTGACGATAATCAATGCAAAGCCTCATTGAGCCATCCTTCTTCTTTACGAACAATACAGGAGCACCCCAGGGAGAGAAACTCGATCTCACAAATCCCTTGTCTGTTAAACCTTGCAACTGAGCCTTCAATTCTTTTAATTTAGTTGGAGCCATTCTATATGGAGCAATCGAGATCGGTGCAGTCGCCAGCAACAAATCAATGGCAAACTCTATCTCTCTGTTCGGAGATAATCAGGCAATTCCTTTAGAAATACATCTGGAAATTCATAGACTATCGGTACTGATTCAAGCTTCAATTCAGACAGCTCAATATTCATTACATAGGCCAGATAAGCTTCACACCCTTTCCTCATGTATTTCTGTGCAGACATATGCGAAATCACCATAGGCAATTTATTTGATTCATCTGTTTCAACCCATAGAATTTCACCATTTTCACATTTCAACTCTAGTGTTTTCAGTTTACAATCTACCTTGGCATCATACAATGTCAACCACCCATTCCCAAAATAACGTCAAACTCATCAAATGGTAACAGAGATCGATTAGCCGGAAAAAAAGTGACCTTGAATCATTAATGGGCAATTCTTGCAAACCTTATCAACTAGCACATATTGGCCTAAGGGGTTTGACACTTTAATCGTAAACTTAGTAAACTCAACAGGCAACTTCTTATTAGATACTAAATTCATACAAATATAAGAATGAGTAGACCTAGGATCAATCAATGCAATAACAACAGTATCATAGAGAGAAAATCTACCAGTAATCACATTGGGAGATGATGCATCCTCTCGGGCACGTATGGCATAAGCTCTAGCAGGCGCTCTAGCTTCTGATCTCGCCGCTGAATCTTTCATTATAGTTTTACTGCTAGATCCACTTCCAGTATTTCTCGGTGGTCTACCTCTACTAGCGGTAGTACTCTGTCTAGCACTCTGAAATTTTTCTTCTTTAACTTTCTCTGGATACTCGATAAAATGCTCATGAGAACCTTTTTGAAACAAGCTCGCTCATTTCCCCAACACTCACCATAATGTTGCCTGCCACATTGTTGACATTCGGGCTTTCTAGATCACACATTACCCACACTTGCCACTGAAGTAGCTTGAGCTTTAGACCCCGAATATGCCCTACCATGATCTCTATGTGAATCTCTAGCTGAAACTGTCATTCGAGGGTTTGTCTCTTTGGACTTCTTTGATTGAGATTGAAATGACTTGTTTATCGGCCTCTTTTTGGCATCTCGAGCCTCAATAGCAACTTTTCTTCTTTCTTTGTTCAATTCTTCGGCTTTTAGAGCTCGGTCAACCAATATTACAAATTCTTTCAGCTCCAAAATTCCCACAAGCACTTTAATGTCCTCATTTAGCCTATCCTCAAACCTTTTGCACATAATGGCCTCGGTGGACACACATTCCTGGGCATACTTGCTGAGTCTTACAAATTCGCGTTCATACTCTGCCACAGACATCTTGCCCTGCTTCAATTCAAGGAACTCCTTCCGTTTTTGATCAATAAATCACTAACTTATGTATTTCTTTCTGAATTCTTCCTGGAAGAAATCCCAAGTAACCCTTTCTTTTGGCACCACTGCTACCAAAGTCTTCCACCAATGGTAGGCTGAATCTCTCAAAAGTGATACAACACACTTTAAGCACTCCTCGGGTGTACATTGGAGCTCATCAAATACACGGGTAGAATTTTCAAGCCAGAACTCCGCTTTCTCGGGATCATCATTGATCTTTGCTCTAAACTCTTCGGCCCCTTGTTTTCGAATCTTGTCAACCGGAGGCTTGTTCATTCTTACCAAATCTATGCCTTGAGCAGCTATAGGAACCATCTGAGGTATGGGAGGGGATGGAGGAGGTTGAGCATTTGATTTGCTCGAATAAACTCAGTATACCAATTGTTCATCATTTGGAGAAAGGCATCCCGAGCCTCATCTCCCTGTCTCAATGTCTCAGGTCTACTTTCTACAGGCACGGTCCCTTATGCGGGAGCCGGCACATTACTAGCAGTATCATTAGCCGCAGTTCCGTCAGGATCCATTACTATATTAAAACAAAACACAGTTTAGAATAATCAGGAGTCACCACACTATCACAGTATATTTATGGCATGTATAGCTAGACTTTTACACATACTTTATTAGTCCGAGAACCGACTAAACCATAGCTCTGATACCACTAAATGTAACACCCCTTACCCATATCCGTCACCGGAATAGGGTACAAGGTATTAACAAATCATAGTACATACTATTAAATAAAACCGAGACAAAAATATGGCGTGCAATTAGATCATGAATCATTATAACATATGCCTTTAACAATACTAGCCAATTTCAAAGGCTTCGTACAACATAATCGGTCAAATACTATAATTAATATTTTAAACCTAGGCAATTATGGCACGTAACAAAATAGTATTATTGCTAATTCACTCTTTCACACTTTCTTTGTATTAACCTCATTTTAACATGCATATCACAATTCATATTCACCACATTTCATACATCACAAGTATAGGTCCATGATTACAATGTCACCATAAAACCATCCCGTTGAACAATTCAGATCAATCCTCGATACTTGATGGTTTCAGCACACAGCCTCACCCTCATATTTCATATAATTCGGCTCTCTTGTACACATGGTGAACACTTAGTACCACCCATGTGACCTAGCCAATTTATCTCGTAACTCTCTTGTCTACATGGTGCCCTTCACTTGGAATCACACATGCGACCTAGCTACATTTATCCTCTCCCGTAGCTCTCTTGTCTACATAGGATACATCCCGTATCACACATGCAACCTAGCTACTACATAGTATCTCATAGCTCTCTTGTACACATGATGTGCACTCAGCACCATACATGTGACCTAGCTACGTTTCATCTATATTATTCAATCTTTCCGAAAGTTCAACTGGGATTTCTCTCGCTATTACTTATTTTCATTCTTCCAATAGTCGATTTATGATTCAAAATCAACTAAAATATATAAAATAGGCTGAAATATTAAAATGTAAATGAAGTTAATGTATTATTTACATACAAACTTACCTCGGTGCAAAATATGAAAATTTTGCAATTTAGTCCAAAACCTTTTCCTTCCCCCGTTCGAGGTCGATTCCACGCCTTTCTTGATCTATAACAACACATTTAGCTCATTTAACACTCATACTATTTATTTCAATCCAAAAATCACATTATGGAAAAATTACATTTTTGCCCCCTAACTTTTACAAAATTATGATTTTTCCCCTAGGCTCGGAAATTTAATTTCAGCCCTTATTCTTATGTTTTATGACATGCCAAACATTTTTCTCTTCTATGACAACATCAAATTCTCACTCTAACATGCACTTATGAGCATTAGGTATTTTTACTGATTATACCGTTTTGCTCGCTAAAAATTGCTTAGAAAAGATCGTTCTCCTAACCTCAAACATTCATATTCTACCATCAAACATCAAAATACATGCATATCATTCATGGGTAAATTTTTAAACATAAACCCTAACTCGAAATAATGGTAGAAATAGGTAAACCGAGCTACGAGAATTTCAAAAATGTAAAGAACATTAAAAACGGGGCTTGAATGCACTTACTATTGAGCTTGAAATCTTGAAAAAAACCCTAGATATGGAGAACATGCAAGTTTCGGCCAAGCTAAATGAAGATGAACACATTTTTGTGTTATTTTTCCCATTTTATTTCATTTAATATGCAAATGACCAAAATGCCCTTACTACTAAACTTTCTAAACATTCCATCCATGTCCAAATTTTTGTCCATATAAAGTATAATGGTCTAATTTCCATTTAAGGACCTCTACTTAAAACCCCCATTTCAATAAAGTACTTTATGAACTAGAACACACACATTTTTCACCTATTTCAATTTAGTCCTAAACGTCAAATTAAACACCCAATCGATAAAATTTTGCAACAAAAATTTCACACAATTATGTAATCATAAAATAAACACTAAAACTTAATTAAAATAAATTTCTTTCAACCTCGGATTCGTGGTTTCGAAACCACTGCTCCGTTTTGGCCCTAAATCGGGCTGTTACAGGAATAGCACGAGGAAAACTCACGTGTAGGTTAGTAAAAAAACTCCCCGCTTTGTCTTTTTCACTTTCTTCTTTTTCTCAAACTCTTTTTGAATCCACTTTCTTTTTCCACAACGCTCGTTTCTTTTACACTCTCATTTTGAAATTCTCGTTCTTTTACCAAGTGTCTTTTATTTTCTCAAACTTAATTTCTTTTTCAATTTTCTTTTTCTTCTCACATTCTTTTTCACTCTCGATCTCTTTTTCTTTATAAGATGAAGACAACAGTAAAGAATCAGGATGGAAAATTTTTCAATGAACAAAAGGAAAATCATTTATAAAAGAAAATTGATCGTCTCTTCGTGATGGATTCTCCGTGGATGTTTTCTTTAAAGTTGTTGAAGAAATATATCTATCTTCTCTTTGGTCATCTTGAAAGACCTAGGACTCAAAGCTTTCTCCCTTTCTAATCGAATTCCTCGTTGAGTAGGATTCACAGTATAGGGCTCTTTGTCTCGAAGTCCTTAACGAATAAGGATCACAATATGAATCTTTTCTCGAATAGTCATAGGAAGGGTGTTGCCGTGATGATCTTAACTCCGTGTCTTGACTTAGCGAAATTTGCTTCCGTTGGGCTCTTACTCGATGGCCTCGCTCTTCAACATGAACCAATCATTCTTGGAGGGGTTTTAATTTCCTATCAAACAAGCAATCCATTTCTTTCACGAAGTCTTCAAGTTCAAATTCTAAAATCTCTTCTCGAGACATGATTAGTTGCTGAAAAGAAGATTGTTAAAACAAAACAGAAATAAACACCTCACCACAAAATCTCGCAATTCACTCGAAAAGAAAATTGAATGTTTTATCACTCATGCCTGTGTTTCACTCATTTTAAGGCTTTTTTGGCACTCTAATGTAGTTCCACACTCTATGCCTTTTACCACTCGTACTTGCTCTCTTAACCTCGTATTTCGTTTCTTAGGACTTGTCCTGGTGCTTGGGGTCAGCTTCAAATTGGTTACAAGGGATAAGATGTAATGGTGTAAGGTAGGTTGAAACAAAGAAAAATTTTGGTGTAGTGTGGTGTTGGAGGGGCAAAAGATGGTACAACAAACATTTGGAGATCGGGACGAAAATGATATGAATAGCAAAAGAAAAGACTTCAATACTCTCACCTTTTTTTTTATAATTTCAAATTTCTTTCTTTTTTTTACTTCATAAATAATGCTAAATACAATAGAGACTTAAATTCAACTTGATAGATTTTTTTAAATTCAAATTTTTTTAACAACGAACCTACTACGAACTTCATACGAACGTTGACACTTCTTGATTTACAAGCTCTGATACCAAATGATGTGATCTGGCTCTAATGTTCGAGTCGAGTTCACAAAGGTTGCTCGACCGTCTTTGAGAAGAGTCATTTTAAGAATGGACTAATTGTTGGTATTGGCTTAGTAGGCTTAATGGTAACAAAATGGGGTTCAAAATGGGCTAATTTTATAATGGTAGGGTCGGCTAGGGAGAAACAAAGTAGGTGATATAGGGATGGCTCAGTTGGGAATAACAAATAAATAAGGAAAGAATATGGAGATGTAAAATGAACTTAAACGTCAGGAGCGATTCAACACTAAGGTGTAACAGCCCGATTTAGACCCTAATCAGAAAGGTGGTTTCGGGACCACGAATCTGAGTCAAAAAAGTATTTTTAAATTGTTTTCCATGTTTATTTTGTATAAATTTATATCTGTGAAATTTTCGTGATTTAATTTTGTCGTTTAGGTGTCCGATTAAATAAAAGGACTTAATCGCGTAAATTAAAAACTTGATAGTTTAAAGCATGAGGGCCAAATTGTTAGTGGCTTTCTAAGTTGGGACATTTATGTTGTAAGTATCCCATTAATAAGTAAGTGGGACAGCATAAGATATATGTTACATGGTTTTGATATTATATTAGTAAAGGTATATAAGTAAATTAAATATTAAATTATTATATGTTATATTATAATATAAAACATAAAATAAACAAAGCCATATTTGAGTGTTCATATATTCTTGGTAGCCAAAACTAAACAAAATAAAAAGAAAAGAAAGCAAGCTAGGGTTCAGTCAATATTCAAGCCAATACAATGTTCATTTTTGTTCGGTTTTTGATAATTTCTATGTTTTTGAGATTGTTGCTTCGAGTACTACAAAACCCAAGCCTTAATTTTTTATTTTGATGAATATTTTGAGTTGTGCCATTGTTGATAGTTTGTGATTTTTGTTGTTTGATGATGAAAAATGAAAGATATGTTTTTGATTAACATATTTTGTATTGGAGTTTTTGATGATTTTGAGTAAATAGGACTTAATTGCAAAAATAATAATTTGAGTTGAGGGACTAAAATGTGAAATTAATAAAATATGTGGACTTGTATGAGAATGGGTACTATTTGGCCTAACATGGGTGTTGTGAAATTTTGTGTATTTTGTGTTTTGTGCAATAGGGACTAAATCGTAAAAATTGTAAATGTTAAGGGTAAAATAGTAATTTAGCCATTTATGTGTTTTTGGACTAAATTGAATGAAAATATGTTTGAATGAGCTTAATTTTAATATGTTTAGATCAAGAACCAAATAAATTGGATTTGGATCGGGGAAAAACGAAAGTCGTCGACTAGCTGCCCGATTCTGTTTTGTGTCATTTGAGGTAAGTTTATAAGCAAATAGATGAGTTTGTTGATAGTTTAATGTTATAATTTGATACGAACCGTCTCGAGAAGAGTCGAGTCGTATGTAGATTGCCCGATCGTCTACGAGAAGTTACGTTAGGATTAGTTGAGTTGAAGGTATAGTCAGAGTAGAAAGAGGGGTACGAATGGAATGGTAGGAACGAAAGGGGAGGAACAAAATGGTAAGAACAAATTGGTCAGTTTAGGTTCGATTAGGTAAGAAGAAAGAATGGGATTGAACTACTAAAGGTACTTTCAAGAACCAAATACCAAAATGGTATCGACCCGTTGATTTAGCCTTTTGAGTTCGGTTATAGGTTTGGTAAGGGAAACCTCGACCCACTATCTAACAAGATAGGAACCTCGGTATGTTGAACGCCACACTACGTATAGTGATAAGTTTGGGTACGACAAAGAACACGGTTGACACAACTAGAACGCTAGGAACGCCAAACGAATCTTTGAACGAAATATAAGAAAAGTTTGCCTCACGATTTTGGCAGCATAACATTAACAAAAGTTTTCCAAAAAGTCCTTTACATGAAAATTGAACAAGTATTTATAAGCCTAAGTCTAGGTAGCCGAATGGCCTTTCATACTTACACATTAATTAAAAGAAAATTCTAGAAAAATAACTCTTAATATGCATGACCAGATTCGGTTTTGGGAATGGTGGATGAATGCATCTTCATGCTTAAGAAAACTCAAAGTGAATGCATGATATCCAATGGTCACTTGTAGATTCGGCCAACCTTGTTAAATGAAGCAATGTTTGACCAAAAAGTATGAATTAATTGTGGACACTCCAAAGGCCATCATGTGTGTGAAACCGAATGTTGAAGAGTCTTCTAGTGTGAACAAGGTGAACCGAATGGTCTTGCCATGTGAACATAGGTGTGAACAAATTAAGGAGAGTCATGGGGAAGCTAATTAGCCAAGCTATCTCCATGCATGTGTGAGTGCCCTTTGGCCGAATGGTCACCTTGGAGAATGAAGAGATAGCACACCATACATGAATGGAAACATTCATGAACCTTAAAGACATTGAATATGGTCATACATGCACTTGGCCGAACATGCACCTAAGAGATTCAAGCCCCCCAACCGTCCATGCACCTTCAAGATTCATGCTTGCTTTTAATCTCCTTATGTCCATTGCGTTCCTACAAGAAATGTGAACATAATTAATTCAAACTAATATGAACAAAAATATCAACACTAAATTCGGTTATGACAAATTTAATTATCATCAATAAACACTTTTAAGACATACTTAATATAACTAATGTGAACTAAATTTAAAATGTAGGATATTAATTAACTAATTATTGAACTTATTAATTAAAAAGTCAATAGTAGTAAAATGAATTCAAAGTGAACTCCATGAGTGATGGTTAATTCATGAGCTAAACCCAGCTGGGCCTAAACTCATGAAATGATAATGAGTGGTTCCGAGCTAATGAGCTGGTGTGGAGCTACATGGGAGCTAACTTGAACTGAAGGTGAGCTTGGTGAGCTGAAATGAACTTGTAGAAAAGTTCGGCATGGATTTCCAAAAAGGCCACTAACTGGTTCGATAGGTCTAGCATTGACATCATCCCACACAAGCTGAACTAAAGCTATAACAGCTTCTTTAAATTGTTTTGCACGAGCCCTTGAGGTAGCACCATCGGATCTCGGCTTGGACTTGGCTTATGGGAAGCCGTGATCGTATCATAATTGCATGTTGTTATGGAAGGTTATAATAAAATTATGCTATGGCCGAATATGTCAAATCTGGTTATGACATTCCCGAGTTCGATTCAACTGAGTTACGACGTCCGAAAGCCCCGTATGAATCGTAGGAATAGTTAGGATACATATGTCATGACATAGGATTCTGATATATGTGTGCAAGTAAGACCATGGCATCGATTTGTGATTTCGATATGTGTTTACGAGTAAACCCTGTCTGGGATAGTGACATCGATATGTGACTACATGTAAGACCACGTCTGGGACGTTGGCATTATACGATTTATGTGATTATCCGAGTGTCCTATCTAATTTTGAATGGTTCATTGGGAAAAGTAAACCTTGTACGGATTGTATAATACGAGCTAAGTGGTAGTAATCTGGTATTTATTCAAGATAAGGTAAGAAAGTATTGTAGTTGTATGCTATAAATCATACACTTTGCAAATGAGAAATCCGTGTATAGTTGAATATGTGCATTCGGCTTGTGATGAAGAATTTATGTGGTATTGAAATGTCAATTAGTATGTGTATATGTATACTTGCATATTCGGCTACTTAGGTTTAAGCTATACAAGTAATGTTATCTAATGATTCTTATGTTATATAAGTGAATAAACGGATGTGTGATTTATTAAGACTATTTGGCTGGAAGTAAATTTACAAGTGTTAAATGGTCATATTTGCATTCGGCTTAGGTGTATTTATAGCTTATGGAAAATGTTTCACATATATAATTTATAAGTTTGAGGTCAAGCAAAAAAAATGTTAATGTATTTGTTTGATTATCATAAGATATTTATAGTAATGATGAGTTATTTATTTGCTTATGACTTACTAAGCTGCGGTAGCTTACTCTGTGTATTATGTTATTATGTTTTATAGATTTTTTTTTTGGGAAGTCAGCTGCAAGCTCGGGGAGTTGTCAGCCAAGTTCATCACACTATCTACTATTTTGGTACCGAATTAGCTAAACTTAAATTATGGCACGTATAGGCTGGTTTACGTTTTGAAGGTTGGATTTATTTTTGTTGTGTATAAAGAATGGCTTAATCTTTATGTTTAAAGTTGGTCATGTTTGATTATGGTTTGAGTTTATTTTAGGTATGGTATTTTATGCTATAAATAAGTAATATTTATGATAAGTGCTTGGTTGTGTATTTAAGTTGATTAATGACTTGGATGTGGTATGAACATTTGACCGTAACATGTATACTTAGGTATATTCAAGGACTTCGAATATGATTCTTGTTAAGTTTGAGTAAATGATCATTTGGTTGGTGTGCTTAAATAAGGTAGAATCATGTAGTTTCACATTAAAGATTTAAATAGTTAAATTCAAATGTGAGATAAATATGCTTTGTTATGCTATTTTATAGTGTATAAGGTCCATGTCTGGAATAGGTACAAATGAGATGGTTTTGTGTGATTCGGTCATATGTTTAAATTTGCTGTTAATTATGAAATGGTTTACCATATATTTATTAATATAAAAATTATGATATATGTTTGCAATTAATTGTTGACTATTATTATTTTTACTATAGCATGTGTACATGTGATATTGGGCTACATTGTTTTGGTTAAATTTTTATTTATACTTTATTGTGTATAAAGTGATATATTATTGATGCTGTGTATATATGTAAAGGAAAAATGCATGAGGCTGAATTTATGAATTTGTAAATTGTCTATAAATCGTTGGTAGGTACTAATGGTCCGTGATAGCCGAAAGGACTAGGTTAATTACATGTATAGTATTTAATTTAATTATTATGATATCTTAGACGTATTGGGGCATAGGTTATTATGACAAATTTTGGAAATGAAAAAAATATGGGAATTTAAATATTTGGCCATGACATGTTGATAAGCTTTTATATGACTATATATATATGTATACTTTCACTTTATAGTTGATCAGTATATGTGCTTGATTTATGTATGTACTCGACTGCTTGTTATTGATCTGTGAAAGACATGATGATATGCGAAATTCACATAAGCTAAAGTATAAATGTCACATGATTTAAAAAAAAAGGGGGGGGTTGGTTATGACATTGTTTAATTGTTATAGAGTTTGTGCATTTGCGTGATTTTCAATAAATAAGTTTAATACTCAATGATGAAATTATTGATACAACTATGTTCTGTAAATGTATAAGATGTTACATATATGTATAAGTGTATTATTTTGGTTTTTTTTATTCAAGCTGAGTGGTGCATTTTAATCCCTTTTAAGATTTAAAATTGGACTGAGATATAAATAAACATGTATGTGATTTGAATCTTGGATTGCAAATTCATAATGAATATTTGTATGATTAATAGAATGATCAGTAATACCTCATAACCCTAGTCTAGCGATGGATGTAGGTTTAGGGTGTTACATAAGAAGTGTCACCCCGGTTCTTATATTGTTTAAGGTGATGGATGGAATAGCTGGATAGGAGAACACCACACCAATACGGTGATAAGTTCTAAAACAAGCTCGGTAGACGCCACTAGCACAACTAGATAAGTCTTCGAAACTTGTACAAGATATGAGAGGAAGTAAACCTCACATAAATAATGTTTCATTAGTCAAAATGTCAAAAGTTCTTTTAAAATGAAAAACAACAAGTATTTATAGCTAGAAACCTAGGTTAGCCGAATAGGCACATTCATAGCTTAATGGCTAAGTGATTCAACATTAAATGAGCTGGAAAACTCTAGAATAAAACCATACGAATTCAATGTCTTTGTTCAGCCATTGGGATGCCATTAGACAACTTCTAGATGAAGGAAATTAAGCTGAATGTATTTGGGAAGAGTTGGAAGCTGGCTAGCCTTCTTGGGACGTCCATAATGCTTAAATGAGCTCCATTAATCCTTCCTTGAGAAACTGAAAGTGCAGTAGCATCTTAATGGGAGTTTTGGAACATGAACAGCCCAAATGGTGTGAACACTTGAACTCTAATAGCCCCCAAGTGTGAAAGGACGAATTTAAATGGCCTGTGTGTGTGAATGCTACAGCTGAATGGACATTTTAATGTGAAATGAATGTCCAGCTTGTGTGAAAAAATTAAATCAACTAGTGTGAACACTCTTTTGTCTCTTGCATTACACGAACAACCACTTTAGAGAAGAGAAATGAGCTGCTAATTTTAATTCCAGCTTTAAAACTCCTTTAATGCCATCCATGTGGTGTGTTCCTGCACCAATTAAATAGTAACATTAATTCACCTTAGGACATCATAAAAATCGGCTACTCAAGACACATTAAAAACAAATTCAAAGTAAGACATAATTAAAACATGTAATCGGTCTAGACAAATTAAGTAACAGCAGCTATTAAATTTGTTCAAATCCTAACACATTGAAATCATGCACTAAGTAAAACACATTTAAACAAAATGAGAACATATTAAAGATGTCCATATTTTACACACATAGTAAACCCTAACTATTTGAGCTTAACCAAGTTAAGTAAATTAAAACTAATGCTGAATTTATTCAAAGGATAGAAGAAACGAGCTGGGAACAAACGAAATTGAGCTCAAATGAGCTGGAATGAGATCAAGTGAGCTGAGTTGAGCTAAAAGGAGCTTGGAGAGGAGCTGAGTTCGACTTGCACAAAGGTGAAAGGATTCCTTAGGGAGTTGGTCTGAGCTTCACCATTATCATGGAGCTTTGATCCATCCCAAATAACATTCAACAACTTACATCAGCTAGCCTTAGACTTTCACTATAAATATTGTGTTATTTGCTAGTTGTAAAAAGACTTTTTGCTCATTGTTGAATGTTTATAACATTTGTGAGTTTTTCAACTCTCTTAATTGGTTTTAGACTCAATTTGACTTATCTAGCTTGCTAATGGCATCATTCTATTTCTTTAACTTATCACTCTTAAACCGAGTGTGGCATTCACCCTATTGATATATTTGGTTCCTATATATTCCTAGATTACGGGTCAAGGTCCTATCTTTTTTCTTCCATCCATCTTAAGCGTCGTATAAGGTTCGGGTCAATACTTTCTATAGTATTGGTTCTACCTTGGCATTAATCCCATTTTCCATCCATACTATCCATCTTAGCTTTACCTTAATTTCTTTGTTTAGCCAATATACCATTTACCTATCTTAAACACTATTTGAAACCCCTTTGTTTAGACCATCACTTTGTCGAATTTCATATAAACTCCAAATAGAACAAAACTTTTCATTTTAACGATCGGGATTCTAAATGAATCAAATCATTTTACGAGGCGAGATCGTATCATTAATGATACGAACCGTCTCGAGAAGAGTCGAGTCGTATGTAGATTGCCCGATCGTCTACGAGAAGTTACGTTAGGATTAGTTGAGTTAAAGGTATAGTCAGAGTAGAAAGAGGGGTACGAATGGAATGGTAGGAATGAAAGGGTAGGAACAAAATGGTATAAACAAATTGGTCGGTTTAGGTTCGATTAGGTAAAGAAGAAAGAACGGGTTTGAACTACTAAAGGTACTTTCAAGAACCAAATACCAAAATGGTATCGACCCCGTTGATTTAGACTTTTGAGTTCGGTTATAGGTTTGGTAAGGGAAACCTCGACCCACTATCTAACAAGATAGGAACCTCGGTATGTTGAACGCCACACTACGAATAGTGATAAGTTTGGGTACGACAAAGAACACGGTTGACACAACTAGAACGCTAGGAACGCCAAACGAATCTTTGAACGAAATATAAGAAAAGTATGCCTCACAATTTCGGCAGCATAACATTAACAAAAGTTTCAAAAGTCCTTTACATGGAAATTGAACAAGTATTTATAAGCCTAAGTCTAGGTAGCCGAATGGCCTTTCGTACTTACACATTAATTAAAAGAAAATTCTAGAAAAATAACTCTTAATATGCATGACCAGATTCGGTTTTGGGAATGGTGGATGAATGCATCTTCATGCTTAAGAAAACTCAAAGTGAATGCATGATATCCAACGGTCACTTGTAGATTCGGCCAACCTTGTTAAATGAAGCAATGTTTGGCCAAAAAGTATGAATTAATTGTGGACACTCCAAGGGCCATCATGTGTGTGAAACCGAATGTTGAAGAGTCTTCTAGTGTGAACAAGGTGAACCGAATGGTCTTGCCATGTGAACATAGGTGTGAACGAATTAAGGAGAGTCACGGGGAAGCTAATTGGCCAAGCTATCTTCATGCATGTGTGAGTGCCCTTTGGCCGAATGGTTACCTTGGAGAATGAAGAGATAGCACACCATACATGAATGGAAACATTCATGAACCTTAAAGACATTGAATATGGTCATACATGCACTTGGCCGAACATGTACCTAAGAGATTCAAGCCCCCCAACCGTCCATGCACCTTCAAAATTCATGCTTGTTTTAATCTCCATATGTCCATTATGTTCCTACAAGAAATGTGAACATAATTAATTCAAACTAATGTGAACACAAATATCAACATTAAATTCGGTTATGACAAATTTAATTATCATCAATAAACACTTTTAAGACATACTTAATATAACTAATGTGAACTAAATTTAATATGTAGGATATTAATTAACTAATTATTGAACTTATTAATTAAAAAGTCAATAGTAGTAAAATGAATTCAAAGTGAACTCCATGAGCTGATGGTTAATTCATGAGTTAAACCCAGCCGGGCCTAAACTCGTGAGTGATAATGAGCTGGTCCCGAGCCTCTGAAATGGTGTGGAGCTACATGGGAGCTAACTTGAACTGAAGGTGAGCTTGGTGAGCTGAAATGAACTTGTAGAAAGGTTCGGCATGGATTTCCAAAATGGCCACTAAGCGGTTCGATAGGTCTAGCATTGACATCATCCCACATGTTGAACTAAAGCTATAACAGACTTCTTTAAATTGTTTTGCACGAGCCCTTGTGATCGGCCCTTGAGGTAGCACCATCGGATCTCGGCTTGGACTTGGCTTATGGGAGGCCGTGATCGTATCATCCTCCCCCTCTTGAAAATGACTTGTCCTCAAGTCAGTATCTACATCAAAAGGAGTCAAGTCAGAGACATTAAAACTAGCACTAACATTGTACTCACCTGGTAAGTCAAGCTTATATGAATTTTCATTAATTCGCTCGATGACTTGGAAGGGGCCGCCTCCTCGCGGCAACAACTTAGATCTTCGTTGAGCCGAAAACCTTTCTTTTCTCATGTGCACCCAGACCCAATCTCCGGGTTCAAATACAACTTGTTTTCATCCTTTTTTGGCTCGTTGGACGTATTGCTCAGTTCGAGATTCAATATTCTCTCGGACTTTCCTATGTAATTCCTTGACAAATTCAGCCTTTTTCCTTGCATCTGTATGGACAAATTGATCAACAGGAAAAGGTAATAAGTCAAGAGGAGTAAGAGGATTAAATCCATAGACAGTTTCAAAAGGAGAGAATTTGGTTGCCAAGTGAACAGAGCGATTATAAGCGAACTTGATGTGGGGTAAGCATTCTTCCCACGTCTTGAGGTTCTTTCGTACCAACGTTTGCAACAAAGTTGATAAAACTCGGTTTACCACCTCGGTTTGGCCATCCGTTTGGGGATGACAAGTGGTTGAAAACAATAACTTCATCCCAAGTTTTCCCCATAATGTCCACCAAAAGTGACTCAAGAACTTTGTATCTCGATCGGAAACAATCGTTCTTGGTAATCCATGCAGTCGTACAATTTCCCTAAAAAACAAATTAGCAATATGCACAGCGTCATTAGTTTTAGCACAAGAAATAAAATGTGACATTTTAGAGAATCTATTGACTACAACAAAGATTGAATCCTTCCCTGTCTTAGTTTTCGGTAATCCAAGAATAAAATCCATAGAGACATCAGTCCACGGGGTGTCGGGAATGGGAAGTGGTGTTGTGACAGCCCAAAATTGACCCTAGTCGGAATGTGGTTTCGGGACCACAAAACCGAGGCATAAAAATAATTTAAAATTTATTTTGATGCCTATAATATGTGTGTGCTCATGTGTGACATTTTTTGATGATTGATTTAGTGTTATAAAGGTGAATTTCACTAGAAGGGACTTAGTAGTGAATTTTGAAAGTACGATAGGGAAATGTGTGATGACTAATTAAAGCATGCATGCAAAACAATGGACGTGCATGTCAAATTCCCCTTTTATAGGTGGTGGCCGCCATAGCAAGGAATTATGGGCAAAGAAAACATGTTATGACATGTTTTGTTAATGCATGATGTATTAAGTGATAAAATAATTAGATGTGGGAAGAGAAACAAAAAAAATGTGTGTAGCATTCTTTCCCCATTGCCGTGTAACTAAGAAAGAAAAACAAAAAAAATTGTTCATCTTTTCCTCCTTCTTTGGCCGAAAATTCTAAGAGGAAGAAGAGATTTTTGCTTCATTTTCTTTGTTTAGAAGAGATCTAGAAGGAGATTTGGCTAAACTTGCATCAAGATTAAGGTATGTATGAGGTTGTGTTATGAGTTTCATGCATGTTTTAGTTGCTAACTTGATGTTCATGTTAGCCATGGTTCAAATCCTTGTTATGCCATGGAAATGGTATTTGGCCAAAGTTGTTATTGTGTTAAAGCCATTGCATGCTAAATGTGAAGCTTGCTAATGATGCATGCAATGATGGATTGTCTACTCTTGAAATTTCTTTGTAGCAATCTTGAGTAAGACATTGAGTTTTCTTTTTTGTTTAACCATGACCGAAGTTGAAAGGGGCATGATTGTGATGTATTCGGCCATGAAGCATTCATGAGCATGGTTTATGCTTCTTGCATGTTAGTTAAAATTTGTGCTTTGGATGGTTATGGACACCTTGAAATTCGGCCTTGCACCTACCTATATGTGTATATATGTTTGCACATGATATTTTGGTGATGAAGAAAGTGATAAATATGTTTGGTTAAAGAAGAAATTTGTTGAAGAATGTTGTGAAATTTGCATGTACATTCGGCCTAGTACATGTATAGGGTGAAAAACCTTGAAATTATTTTTGATTTTGTGTATTTATGACCATGTATAATCGGCCACATGAGTAATTTGAGCACTTGATGTTATGTTAAAATTCTTGAGCTTAAATATATGGATGTATGTATATGTGGCCATATAATGGCGATTTGGTTCAAAGGTTGAATGATAAATTATAATAAAGTGAGATGATATGAGATGCCGAATGTGATTGACTAGTAAACATTATTGAGAAAAATATTGAATACTTCTACTTGTATTCGTTAAGCTCAAGAGCAAAGGGAGCTAAATCCGATAAAGGGAAGGAAAAGTGATCGAATAGCCGTTGAAGCCGTTCGACAACATCCGAGGTAAGTCCTCAAGAAATGACCCTACTCAATTATGTGAAATGAAATATGGATGTGTAATGATTATTGATTTATGTGTGTATGAGTATTTGAATGATACCCTGCTAAGTCCCAAGGCGATTATGCAAGTGATATGTTTGTGTTTGAGCCTTAGTAACGAAAATGAAACATGGATGTGTAATGATTATTGATGTATGTGTGTGCATGAGCAATTGAATGATATCCTGCTAAGTCCCAAGACATTTATGCTAGTAATTATATTCGGGTTAAGACCAAGGCAATTGTGCTAGTGACTACATCCGGCTAAGACCAAGGCATTCATGCGAAGTTGTTAAATCCGGGCTAAGACCAAGGCATTCGTATGAAGTTGTTAAATCCGGGCTAATACCCAAGGCATTTGTGCAAGTCGTTCTATCCGGCTAAGACCAAGGCATTCGTGCATGTGGTTATACCGGTCGATTCAAGAAGCTTGGGCTGGAGGTGAGCGTTGGTTGCTGTAATAAATTTAATTAGTACGCGCTCGAAAAGCCCAAAGGATAAGGTATGTTTATATGTGCATTGGAAAAGTCGATATGTTTGAGTAACATTCGCTCAATCGACTAACGAGTTTCAGCTATTGAATTGGTTGATATCTTGTGAAAGTATATAATGATGAAGTGTGAAGTAAGTATGATTATGTGAATGTGTATTAATGAAATGATTCATTTGGCTATGTGAATGTAATGCTTAGTTAAAGCTGATTTTATTGCTTGAGACTTACTAAGCATAAAAATGCTTACCCCGTTGCTTTGGCTCTCTGTTTTATAGATTTTGCTCGTTAGCGATCGGATTCGGGATCATTAAAGTCGAAGTCATCTACACTATCAAAGCCTCCATTTTGGTATAATTTTGGTTGAACTTTGAAATGGCATGTATAGGACTACCCTATTGTAGAAGGTCATGTACCTTTCGATTTTATATAAGCTTGGATAGCCATGCGAAAATGGCTTATATACGTTGTTAGTATGATTCTATAATCGGCTTGGACACTCCAAGGGCCATCATGTGTGTGAAACCGAATGTTGAAGAGTCTTCTAGTGTGAACAAGGTGAACCGAATAGTCTTGCCATGTGAACATAGGTGTGAACGAATTAAGGAGAGTCATGGGGAAGCTAATTGGCCAAGCTATCTTCATGCATGTGTGAGTGCCCTTTGGCCGAATGGTCACCTTGGAGAATGAAGAGATAGCACACCATACATGAATGGAAACAATCATGAACCTTAAAGACATTGAATATGGTCATACATGCACTTGCCCGAACATGCACCTAAGAGATTCAAGCCCCCCAACCGTCCATGCACCTTCAAAATTCATGCTTGTTTTTAATCTCCATATGTCCATTGCGTTCCTACAAGAAATGTGAACATAATTAATTCAAACTAATGTGAACACAAATATCAACATTAAATTCGGTTATGACAAATTTAATTATCATCAATAAACACTTTTAAGACATACTTAATATAACTAATGTGAACTAAATTTAATATGTAGGATATTAATTAACTAATTATTGAACTTATTAATTAAAAAGTCAATAGTAGTCAAATGAATTCAAAGTGAACTCCACGAGCTGATGGTTAATTCATGAGCTAAACCCGAGCTGGGCTTAAAATCGTGAGCTGATAATGAGATGGTCCAGAGCTAATGAGCTGGTGTGGAGCTACATGGGAGCTAACTTGAACTGAAGGTGAGCTCGGTGAGCTGAACTGAACTTGTAGAAAGTTCGGCATGGATTTCCAAAATGGCCACTAACTGGTTCGATAGGTCTAGCATTGACATCATCCCACACATGCTGAACTATAACAGCTTCTTTAAATTGTTTTGCACGAGCCCTTGTGATCAGCCCTTGAGGTAGCACCATCGGATCTCGGCTTGGACTTGACTTATGGGAAGCCGTGATCGTATCACAATTCACGCTTCTCAAAGTATCACTATCACGAAAAGTAAAGGGGTTTGTGACACTGTAGATGTTCAACTTTAAGGAACATGTTGAACCGATGCCAGGATAAAAAATATGAGTTGGCCTTACCTTTTTAAAATGACACAAGAAATTTATTGATAGCCAAATAAAATGATTAAGGAACGATTTTATATTGTATTCAGAATTTTTAAATTTCGCTCCCTTAGTCAAAAGCCAAGCATCAATCAAATAAAAATTGGTCGCACAAAATTTGGAATGCTTGAATTTTCCACATATCGAACCAAAATAGTAAATTCCAGGTTTAAACACATAAGTTTGTTCACTTGCTAGAAAATGCAACAAAGGTTTCATGCGTGTCATGATTTCAAACATGCTGATCCAAAAGAATTTGTGCATATACAAAAACAAATAATCAAAACTCCTTACATTCATCAGGACAGATGGGCATAAATTTAAAGATTTTGCACAAGGCAATAGTTGATTCACATAATCACCACAATCAAACAACTTAAATGTCTTTCGTGAAGAATCGTTACCATGTAAGATGATATTATGCGCTTGCCGATTTAATCGGACGTCATCAACAAGTTTTACACCACAAAACAAATCAAGAGAACACCGCCTCATACTTCCTCTTAGAATGGACTTATCAACCACAAACAAAGAATAAGGGTTAATTAAATCAAAATGAGGGGATCTTTTATAAATTAAGCCATCAAAAATTTTACTGACAACTTTCAAACCTGTTTGCCGTGGCTCGATTTCTAAAGATTCCTTATCTTTGAATACTTGCGGTTGGATTTTATCTTCAGCCTTTCCTTTTCTGATCATACGAAAGCATCTCTCATCGAGAAAATATTGAAGTTGAAATTCGTCACACGGATTGTTCGGAACCTGAAAAGAAGAGGTAAGACAAGAATTCACAGATTGGTTAGTGGAAACAACACTCTCTTTTTCTTGCTCTCTATTAACTTTTTCTTTCATTTCTTTTTCTTCAAGAACAATCGTTTCTTCCACGCTTTCTTTTTGCTCACTCTCTTTTTCAACTTTACTTTCTTGCACACACTCTTTTTCTTTTTCGACTTCTTTTTCGCTTCTCTCGATTTCTTTTAGAATCCACTCGTTTTCTCTCATGATCATCTTTTGCCTCTCTTTTCTTACACTCTCTTTTTGTTCTTTTTCTTTTTCAACGGGTTTTTCAATGACTTTCTCGATCTCTTTCAAGAATCTCTCATTTTCTCTCTTACTCGCCTCTTGCCTCTCTTTTATTTCTTTTTCTCTCATTTTTTCTTTACAACTTGAAGATAATACAAGTGAATCAGCATGATAAGTATTTTGTTTGAAAGATGTGAAATCGTTTAGATAGAGTTCATGATCAATTCTTCGAGAATGAGTCTTCGTGGATGCATACAAGAGTTACTTGGGCTCCCTCGTTCGTTATCTCGAAAGACCTTAGACTCGAAGCTTTCTTTCTTTCTACTCGAATTTCTTATCGAATAGGTATCATGATAGAAATCTCTTCTCGAGTAGTCATCAGATGTGTGTCTCCGTGATGTTCTTGACTCCGTTTTATGACTTGAAACAATTTGCTTTCGTTGAACTCTTGCTCGATGGTCTAGCTTTTCTTGGACAGGCTTGATTTTTCGATCAAGCATGCACTCCATCTCTTTCAACAAATATTGAAATTCAAAGGCTGAAAACTCTTCTCGAGACATGATTAATAGTTGAAAAGAAAAATGAATAAAACAAAATAGAAAATGAATACCTTACCACAAACCTCACTAGTCACTCACAAGAAAATTTTATTGGCACTCACACTCGTGTTTGCACTCAAGATTGACTTTTTCAATACTCTAATGCTCTCATAGCACTCGTGCCTTTTACCTCTCTTTACCTTTCTCGTGATTTTGTAAGCAGATTCGCCAAGGCTTAACCTTAGTCTAGGTGGTCGGTTTCAAATGCTAACAAAGGATGATGTGATTTAAAACTGGGTAGGCTTACAAGAAAGAAAATAATTCAGGTATAGTGTGGCGAAAAGGTCAAGGATGAAAGTGGATGAGAGGGTAAAAGTTTCAGGACCGAAAAATGGAGAAGAAGTAAAACAATGGTCAAATTTTCAGATTTTGTTTTTTTTTAGAATTTTTTTTATTTTTTTCATTTTTTTTGAAACTTACTTGATGAGTCATTGACTATTCCTGGAGTAATTTCGAATGCTCGTACTCCTCGTTTTTGTAGCTCTGATACCAAATGATACAAACCGCCTCAAGGTGAGTCGAGTCGTATGAAGAATGCCCGATCGTCTACGATAATTAATTGACAATTTAGTTTAGTGAAGTTGGTAAGGAATGAAGTTGTTTGACAAGTTAGTAGTTGGTTTAAGAATATGTATGAAAAAGGGTAAGATGTGAAAGAAGGAATTTATTTTAGTTTGAGATAGTAAGAAAAAAAATGGATTGAACCAAAAGTGCAAACAAGAACCAATGCCGATTTGGTAATGACCCGTTGCTTATAAGCCCTTTAGTTCGGTTTAAGAGTGGTTAAGGTGACCTCGACCAACTATCTAGCAAGATAGGAACTTCGGTATATTTGAACGCCACACTACGAGTAATGATAAGTTCAGTTTTCAACAAAGAAAATGGATGACACAACTAGAACACTAGGTAGCCAACAAATCTTTGAACGAAAATAGAGAAAAGTTTGCCTCACAAATTTGGCAGCATAACATTAACAAAATGTCCCAAAAAGTTCTTAAAGTGTTCCTCTCAAAAGGCTGGTTACATGAATTTATAGTGTCAAAAGGAAAGCTAGCTGAATGGTCACTTTTAATGAAGCTAATAATGAGGCCTAATGAAAAGTCACAACTATAGAAATTCTATTCCAAGTAACTCTAGCCTTCAATGTGATTTACTTCTTCAATTAAGTTGCTTTCAAAGTCTTTTGAAGTCTTCATGAGCAACTGAAAAGACACCAACTTCTTTGATGGAGAATTGAATGCATGTAGTGATTACTCATGAAGCAAACGGTTATGGAAGATGAAACAAAGTTGCTGCCCAATTTAAAGAAGAATTATGCTCTCCTTTAATTTATAAAACAACTTCTTAATGATATTTAAAGCCTCTTTGTAATAGCCCTCTTTTTTGTAACCGAAAACTCTCGAAAAGTCACCTTATTGAATGCATAACAACCTTTAAATGTAATGGATGTGAGCTGGAAAGTCACCTGCAATTAACACATGTAACTGACACATTTATTCAATTATTAAGCTTAAAACAAATTAACAACTAACTTAAATAAATGAACTAACACTAATGCATCATTTATTCTATAAATTGTTTAATTAAGAGAGAAGCATTATTAATTGAACTTAAATTCATGCATCAATAAATTATCCTAGTAACTAGATTATTTAAAGAAGCAACTATTAAATAAAGTTAAACAAAAACACTTATTAATTAAACTAAGATGAGTTGAATAAATGTCCAGCAACTCATTTATTAAACTAAGATGCTTAAATGCATGGTTTAAAATGCAAACTAAATGAACAAATATGAGTTACTTAATGCAAGACTTAATTTAATGAAGCTGACTTAAACTAACATCGGAGTCACATAATGTATGACTTTATTAAATGCAGAACACATAATGCATGTCATAATTAAAATATGTATTTAATGAATAAGACATAATTAAAGACTAAAGTAACTAAAATGAATCAAGTCCTTATTCCAACAGCATAAATGAATTTAAAGGTCTCATTTGCATTTGGGCCCCTCGAGTTTAGGCCAATCTCGATGTCGTCAAGATGTACCGAAACATGATGCGACCAGGATCGCATCAATTCCATCATTGAACTCTTTGGTTTCTCACCTGCAAACTCATTCAACATAAATCTTAGGAATTTCCCTTATAAAACACCACTTTGGTAAGGGGGAGGGGTCGTAGGGCCTCTGCTCAACTCTCATATACAAATGTAACACAGTTTTCATCATAGCAGTCATATTTCAATCATGTCATTCATTTCGATAACTAACATTCATATTGATTTTACACTCACTTTTTAGTTATCTCATTTAAACAAGTGTACTTATACATGTATTTCAATGTTTCCTAGATAATATTACTTATTCATTTATTAAATCAGACAAGTCAAGCACATAATATCATATAAGGGCAAAACAAACATGGATAAGTATATCACAGTCTAAACTTTTATCTTACACATCATCATATACATATCATTCAATTATATATACATCAATCCAAGCAATTTAATACATTTACTCAAGTTATACGAGCTTACCAATCATAATCATCCCAACCAATATACATGAATATTCATCTTATCAATATTTTTGATAAGTTACTCAAACACATGCATTTGTTCAAATAAATCAATCATATACATCATGGAATTATCTATTAATCATGGATAAACTCATTTCGCCATGTACACATTTCATGAATCCTCATTCGTACCTTTTCAAGTTTTAGTTCGTCATGACTATACTTGAATATTTTAGCATTACATTCAACATGGTCGGTGTAGCTCGGTTGGAGAGTACCTTTGTCTAAACAAAGTGGCTCTCATACGCTTCGGAAGACATCACACTATCACGGATCGGTGACATGTATAGTTGGACTTTTACACATGCTAGATTAGTCCGAGAACCGACTAAACTATATCTCTGATACCACTAAATGTAACGCCCCCGTACCGAGACCATCGCCGGAGTCAAGCACGAAGTGTTACTAAACTTAATTCATCAATTAAACAACTTAAACAACTTATTACCAACCATGCATGACAACCAAGCATATGCACATCACCAATATCAAACATAACATAAATAGCTAGATTTATAAGTCAGAATCATTAGCTCACTAAAGACCAATATATTTGGCCAAATAATAATAACACATGTTATAAAATTAGGTCCCTATACATGCCACTCACTTGATAAATCTAGCATATGTGTTTATATTGTCAAGGTGTTTGATACGATCACGGCTTCCCATAAGTCAAGTCCAAGCTGAGATCCGATGGTGCTACCTCAAGGGCCGATCACAAGGGCTCATGCAAAACAATTTAAAGAAGCCGTTATAGCTTTAGTTCAGCATGTGTGGGATGATGTCAATGCTAGACCTATCGAACCAGTTAGTGGCCATTTTGGAAATCCATGCCGAACTTTTCTACAAGTTCAGTTTAGCTCACCGAGCTCACCTTCAGTTCAAGTTAGCTCCCATTTAGCTCCACACCAGCTCATTAGCTCAGGACCAGCTCATTATCAGCTCACGAGTTTAAGCCCAGCTCGAGTTTAGCTCATGAATTAACCATCAGCTCGTGGAGTTCACTTTGAATTCATTTGACTACTATTGACTTTTTAATTAATAAGTTCAATAATTAGTTAATTAATATCCTACATATTAAATTTAGTTCACATTAGTTATATTAAGTATGTCTTAAAAGTGTTTATTGATGATAAATAAATTTGTCATAACCGAATTTAATGTTGATATTTGTGTTCACATTAGTTTGAATTAATTCTGTTCACATTTCTTGTAGAAACGCAATGGACATATGGAGATTAAAAGCAAGCATGAATTTTGAAGGTGCATGGACGGTTGGGGGACTTGAATCTCTTGGGTGCATGTTCGGCCAAGTGCATGTATGACCATATTCAATGTCTTTAAGGTTCATGAATGTTTCCATTCATGTATGGTGTGCTATCTCTTCATTCTCCAAGGTGACCATTCGGCCAAAGGACACTCACACATGCATGAAGATAGCTTGGCCAATTAGCTTCCCCATGACTCTCCTTAATTCGTTCACACCTATGTTCATGGCAAGACTATTCAGTTCACCTTGTTCACACTAGAAGACTCTTCAACATTCGGTTTCACACACATGATGGCCCTTGGAGTGTCCACAATTAATTCATACTTTTTGGCCAAACATTACTTCATTTAACAAGGTTGGCCGAACCTACAAGTGACCATTGGACATCATGCATTCACTTTGAGTTTTCTTAAGCATGAAGGTTCATTCATTTCCTATTACTGATACAACCACACCTCCCGAGTTGTCGACTGCCAATGAAGATCCTCTCGAATTGCCCGTAGGACCGATCACTCGAGCTCGAGCAAAGAGATTCAAAGACGCAACAACAACCTTAGTTGATAGAGTTTGGGGTGAAACCGTTGCTGGACTTCTTGAAAGCTCTTGGACCAGCAAGCCAAGCAAACCATGCATACTCCTTCAAGCTCAAATCAGCTCAAATCAGCTCAACTTCAACTTAACTTAGCTCAACGAGCTCGTTTCAGCTCATTTCATTATTGCGTTTATTATGCTGGAATAAATCATTTAAGTTGCTGTTAGTTTTATTAGTTATTTGTTTTAATAATTAATTTGTCATAATCTGGACATGTTTTAATTATGTTCTAAATTAAGTACTTAATTAATTAGGACCAATTAAATTTGTCTTAACTATTACAAAGATTAATTATGTCCCGCCTAATTTATGGTGCAAGATTTATTTGTCTATGTTGCGAATTTAATGTGTCTAAAAGGATTTAATTTGCTGAATTAAATGTTGTAGGTACATTACCCTTGGACGTCATAGGTGCATGGATGATTTAAAATTGGTGTGCTGATCTTTGGTGTTCCCTAAGTGACCATTCAGCCAAACCTTACAACTCTTCAAGAAGACCGATTGGCTGCCCAAGACAAATTAAGGCTGTTCACACCCACCCGATTATTCCTTTCACACCAAGGGCTGTTCGGTTTTGTTTGTTCACACAAGTGTGGCTGTTCAAATCGGTTTGTTCACATTCTAAGACTATTGAAGTGCTCTAGACAGCTCCTTAATCACATGAACATTCGGCTGAATCAAGCAGCAGCATTAATTCCAAATTCAAGCATTTGGCCGAACCTATTGATGGCATTTCAGCTCCCAAACAATTCATTCAATTTTTCTATTGAACCAAGGCATCTAGAAGCTGCCCCTTACCATTCTCCATGCACAAGAAACTTCAAGGAAGCTTCATCAAAATTCTGGAATTTTCAGAAACCATTTAGCTACCTCAAGAGCCTATTCGGCTACCCCTTGCATTCACTATAAATTGTGGCTTGTGTTACTTTGTAAAGAACTTTTTGGACTTTTGTTAATGTTATGCTGCCGAATTTGTTAGGCAAAACTTTTTCTCCAATTTCGTTCAAAGATTCGATTGGCTTCCTAGCGTTCTAGTGTGTCAGCCGTTGCTCTTTGTCGAAACCGAACTTATCACTACTCGTAGTGTGGCGTTCAAACATACCGAGGTTCCTATCTTGTTAGATAGTGGGTCGAGGTTTTTCCTTTACCAATTCCAAACCGAACTAAAGAGCTTATAAACAACGGGTCGATACCAAATCGGTATTGGTTCTTGTTTGCACTTTTTGTTCAACCCCATTTCTCCATTTACCTAATTGAACCAATTCCTTCATCTATACCTATTCGGACTCCAAACCCAAATTTTCAAACTCTTCTTACCTATTCTAATCCGAACCCAAAACCAATACCCTTCTTTCCTTCATCTGACCTTTTCAATTAAACCTAACGTAACTTCTTGTTGACGATCGGGCACACTAATATGACTCGACTCTTCCGAGGCGGATCGTATCATCTGGTATCAGAGCTACTTAAAATGAGAAGCTTAGACGTTTGAAGCGGAGCATTCCCGAGGTAGGGTCAGAAAAAAAAAAATTTCGTATACCGAAGTTTTCTCATTTTGATTGGTTTGTTGTTTGTTATTATAAAACAAAAATTCACGCAAATGAGAAAAAAAATCGTGTACAAAAGTGCTTCTATTGTATTTAGTTTGCTAATATAGTACAAAAAAAAAAGTTATACAAGTTTGAAAAGAAAAAAAAATTCTGAAAAAAAAAATCAAAAAAAAAAGTGATTTATGCAATTCAATTGTTAGTTGATCGTCAAGCTTTGAGTTGATATAGTTTCCGATCCATCTTCTATCCTACTCTTCCTAATACGCCACACTTTTAACCCAATTCCCTATTCTTTCAGCCTACCCGAAACCGAATACATCAATCACTTGTTACCCCTTTTAAACCGACCACCTAGACCAAGGACTAAGCCTTAACGAATCTGCTTACGAAATCACGAGAAAAGGTTAAGAGAGGTAAAAGGCACGAGAGTTGTAAGTGCAATAGAGTGGAGGTAAAAGCCTAATTTCGAGTGTAAACACAAGTGTGAGAGAAACAACTTCTTTTCCTTTTCGAGAGATTGTGAGCTTTTGTGGTGAGGTTTACTTTAACAACGTTTTAATGTCACAAGAGTCAGATCACAACATGGAAGATCGTCCGGCAAGACAACCCATTTGCAACGTCCCCGACTTAAACATGCAAGCCTTATTACGAGAAATGGAGCGACTCCTAGATCGAAGGCTCAATCCCATCGAAGACCGTTTGTTCCAAGTTGAAGTGAATAGCCAACGTGAAAGAGCACCCGAGGGGGTTAGACCAAGACGGGAGAGACCAAATCAGAACCGGGGAAGACGAAGGGTCCAAGACGATGAAGCAAATGACCTTAGTGATCTTGAAAGTGAACAAGAGTCTAATGCTAGTGATCGACGTAGGCAACACCGACAACGAGGTCAAAGACGCGAAGATGATGATCTCAAGAACATTAAACTGACTATTCCACCGTTTCAAGGTAGATCGGATCCGGAGGCCTATCTTGAGTGGGAAAAAAAGATAGAGTTGGTGTTCGATTGTCACAATTACTCCGAGAATAAAAAGGTGAAACTAGCCGCAATAGAGTTTTCGGACTACGCCATGATTTGGTGGGAACAACTAACCACTAGTCGGAGGCGTAACGGCCTATCTCTACATGGACCGAAATGAAGGCGGTGATGAGGCGACGATTTATCCCTGCGACTACCACCGGGAGTACCAAAAACTCCAAAATCTCACACAAGGGTCCCAAAGTGTCGAGGATTACTACAAAGAGATGGAAATCGCGATGATTCGAGTGGATGTCCAAGAAGATCCCGAAGCAACGATGGCGAGATTCCTGGCTGGTCTAAATCGAGATATAGCAAACGTAGTGGAATTACAACACTACATTGAAGTGGCTGATATGGTCCATATGGCCATCAAGGTGGAAAGACAACTCAAGAGAAAAGGCCCAAGTCGAGGGTTTTCCACTTCCAACCCTGCAAGGTGGAGCCAAGGATCAAGCAAAGGACCTGCCAATCCTCGAGGGAAGGAGACCACGGTACCTCCAAAAACCAACAAGCCCATCACCGAAATGAACAAAGGCAAGGCACCCGAATCGTCATACAATCGAAATCGGGATATTAAATGTTTTAAGTGTCTCAGAAGAGGCCACATAGCAAGCCAATGCCCAAATCGAAGGACCATGGTATTGCGAGCCGATGGCGAGATCGAAACGGAGGATGAGGAGGAGAAAGAATCAATCACTTCAAGTCGAGGAGGACGTGGAACAACCCATGGAAGGAGAACTACTTGTTGTAAAACGAAGTCTAAGTCTCCAAGGCGCGAGAATGATCTCCAACGAGAGAATATCTTCCACACTCGGTGCCAAGTCGGAGGCAAAGTCTCAGAAGCGTCATTATCGACGGAGGCAAACTGTACCAATGTAGCAAGTACCATGATGGTTGAAAGACTTGGTTTACCTACTACCAAGCATCCGAGCCCCTACAAACTACAATGGCTCAATGACGGAGGAGAGCTTAAGGTAACGGCAAGTACTTGTCTCTTTCAACATCGGCAAGTATTCGGATGAAGTTCTTTGTGACGTTGTACCGATGCATGCGGGCATTTGCTACTTGGCCGACCGTGGCGGTTTGATAGACGAGTTCAACACGACGGGTATGCCAACCGTATACATTCAAATTCATGGGAAAGAATGTGACGTTGGCGCCATTGACTCCCAAACAAGTGTATGAAGACCAAATTAAGCTAAAAGCTTCTATTGAGCAAATGAGAGAAAAGAAAAGAAAGTTGTAAAAAATAAAATAAGAGAAAATAAGAAAAGAAAACAAAAGAGAGTGACAAGAAAAATATCCAAGAAAAAGAAGAAAAAGAAAAGAAAATCGAGAAAATGAGTGTTTTTGCAAGAGTTAGTGATGTGAGGAAGGCTTTGGTGATGAATCGAACTGTTCTTGTACTTTTGTACAAGGAAGCATTAATTTCTACTAACGATTTACCCGATACCCTACCCCCTCCTATTTTGTCTTTGTTGTAGGATTTCCAAGATGTTTTTTCGGAAGAAACCCTGACTGGTCTTCCACCACTTCGTGGAATCGAGCATCAAATTGATTTCATGCCGAGAGCGGTTATTCCAAATCGACCTGCTTACCGAGCCAATCCGGAGGAGACCAAGGAGTTGCAAAGACAAGTCAATGAGCTGATGGAAAAAGGCTACATTCATGAGAGCCTAAGTCCTGTCTTTTTCCGTATTATTGGTACCGAAAAAGGATTTTAACATGGCGCATGTGCGTGGATTGCCGAAGCGGTTAACAAAATAACAATCAAATACCGTCATCCCATTCCTCGCTTAGATGACATGTTAGATGAGCTTAGTGGGGCCAAAGTGTTCTCAAAATCGATTTGAAGAGTGGCTACCACCAAATTCGGATGCGAGAAGGAGACGAATGGAAAACAGACATTCAAGACCAAGCACGGACTATACTGAATGGTTGGTTATGCCTTTTGGCCTTACCAATGCTCCAAGTACGTTCATGAGACTAATGAACCATGTCTTAAGGCCTTTCATCGGTAAGTTTTGTGTGGTATATTTCGACGATATATTGATTTACAGCAAATCTATGGAAGAACATGTAAGTCATCTCAAATCTGTTTTAGAAGTTTTGCGAAAAGAGACCTTATATGCTAATTTAAAGAAATGTTCTTTTTGTTCTAACAAAACTGTTTTTCTAGGATTTGTAGTTAGTGCGGATGGTCTTGAGGTAGACCAAGAGAAGATTAAGGCCATACGAGATTGGCCAAGGCCTACGAGCGTTACGCAAGTTCGAAGTTTCCATGGCCTAGCAAGTTTCTACCGACGATTTGTTTTGAATTTTAGCACAATTACTGCTCCACTTACGAGTGTTATTAAGAAAAATTCTTCTTTTATTTGGAACGATGAACAAGAGAAATCATTTATAAAAATCAAAGATTGTCTCACTAACGCTCCTTTGCTTGCCCTTCCAGATTTCTCGAAGACTTTTGAGATCGAGTGCGATGCTTGAGCATTGGAATCGGGTCGTGTTGACACAAGACGGACGTCCCGTGGCTTACTTTAGTGAAAAACTCAATGGAGCCGTACTCAACTATCCAAAGGTATGATAAAGAGATGTACGCTACATACGAGCCCTTGAGACATGGCAACATTACTTGTGGCCTAAGGAATTCGTTATTCATTCCGATCATGAAGCCTTGAAGCACATCAAAGGCCAACATAAGTTGAACCGACGCCACGCGAAGTGGGTTGAATACCTTGAGTCGTTTCCATATGTCATCAAATATAAGAAAGGTAAAGATAATATTGTGGCTGATGCGCTTTCAAGAAGGTATACTCTGTTATCATATTTGGATTCTAAGATTCTTGGTTTTACATTATTAAAAGATTCCTATGTAAACGATTCCGATTTTGGAGAGATATTTGTTTCTTGCGAGAAAGGTCCTTTTGAAAATTTTTATAGGTACGAGGGCTATCTTTTCCGAGAAGGTAAACTGTGCATTCCTTGTGGATCTGTTCGAGACCTATTAGTGCATGAGGCGCATAGTGGCGGGCTTATGGGACACTTCGGAGTCAATAAGACACTAGCCACTCTCCATGAACATTTTTATTGGCCGCGGATGTGAAAAGATGTGGAGCGAGTTTGCGAAAGGTGTATAGCACGCAAAAGGCTAAATCAAAGGTTCAACCCCATGGCTTGTACACACCATTGCCCATTCACGAAGCACCGTGGATTGACATCTCCATGGATTTTGTTCTCGGACTTCGCGCACAAAAACGGGAAGGATTCTATTTTGTTGTTGTTGATAGATTTTCAAAATGTCTCATTTTATTGCACGTACTAAGATTGACGATGCTGTTCATGTTGCGAACTTGTTTTTAGGGATATCGTTAGACTACATGGCATTCCTCGTGCGATCGTGTCGGACCGAGATGCAAAATTTTAAGTCACTTTTGGAGGTCTTTGTGGGGTAAATTAGGGACCAAACTTCTTTTTCGACCACCGCCACCCCCAAACCGATGGCCAAACGGAAGTTGTCAATAGAGTTCTATCTACTTTGCTTGGGCCATCGTTCGGAAGAATTTGAAGACGTGGAGGACCGTCTACCCCATATTGAGTTTATGTATAATCGTTCTGTCCATTCTGCGACTAAATTCTCCCCATTTGAAATTGTTTACGGTTTTAATCCCTTGACTCCTTTAGATCTATTGCCTTTACCTCTTGATCGGTTTGTCCATGTAGATGCTGAAGAAAAAGGCAGATTTTGTCAAGGATTTACACAGCAAGGTGCGGGCCAATATCGAGGCTAGGATCGAGTCCTATGTGCTAATGCTAACAAAGGCCAAAACAAGTAGTTTTGAACCCGGAGATTGGGTGTGGGTTCATATGCGAAAAGAAAGGTTTTCGCCAAATAAAGTCGAAGTTATTGCCGAGAGGAGATGGGCCGTTTCAAGTTTTGGAGCGAATAAACGATAATTCTTATAAACTTGATCTCCTGTGAGTACAATGTAAGTGCTACCTTTAATGTAGCTGATCTCTCTTCTATGATATAGGTGACGATTTGGGGCAAATCGCTTCAAGAGAGGGGGAATGATACAACCACACCTCCCGAGTTGTCGACTGCCAATGAAGATCCTCTCGAATTGCCCGTAGGACCACCCGAGCTCGAGCAAAGAGATTCAAAGACGCAACAACAACCTTAGTTGATAGAGTTTGGGTGAAACCGTTGTGGACTTCTTGAAAGCTCTTGGACCAGCAAGCCAAGCAAACCATGCATACTCCTTCAAGCTCAAATCAGCTCAAATCAGCTCAACTTCAACAACTTAGCTCAACGAGCTCGTTTCACTCATTTCATTATTGCGTTTATTATGCTGGAATAAATCATTTAAGTTGCTGTTAGTTTTATTAGTTATTTGTTTTAATAATTAATTTGTCATAATCTGGACATGTTTTAATTATGTTCTAAATTAAGTACTTAATTAATTAGGACCAATTAAATTTGTCTTAACTATTACAAAGATTAATTATGTCCAGCCTAATTTATGGTGCAAGATTTATTTGTCTATGTTGCGAATTTAATGTGTCTAAAAGGGATTTAATTTGCTGAATTAAATGTTGTAGGTACATTACCCTTGGACGTCATAGGTTCATGGATGATTTAAAATTGGTGTGCTGATCTTTGGTGTTCCCTAAGTGACCATTCAGCCAAACCTTACAACTCTTCAAGAAGACCGATTGGCTGCCCAAGACAAATTAAGGCTGTTCACACCACCGATTATTCCTTTCACACCAAGGGCTGTTCGGTTTTGTTTGTTCACACATGTGTGGCTGTTCAAATCGGTTTGTTCACATTCTAAGACTATTGAAGTGCTCTAGACAGCTCCTTAATCACATGAACATTCGGCTGAATCAAGCAGCAGATTAATTCCAAATTCAAGCATTTGGCGAACCTATTGATGGCATTTCAGCTCCCAAACAATTCATTCAATTTTCTATTGAACCAAGGCATCTAGAAGCTGCCCCTTACCGTTCTCCATGCACAAGAAACTTCAAGGAAGCTTCATCAAAATTCTGGAATTTTCAGAAACCATTTAGCTACCTCAAGAGCCTATTCGGCTACCCCTTGCATTCACTATAAATTGTGGCTTGTGTTACTTTGTAAAGAACTTTTTGGACTTTTGTTAATGTTATGCTGCCGAATTTGTTAGGCAAAACTTTTTCTCCAATTTCGTTCAAAGATTCGATTGGCTTCCTAGCGTTCTAGTGTGTCAGTCGTTGCTCTTTGTCGAAACCGAACTTATCACTACTCGTAGTGTGGCGTTCAAACATACCGAGGTTCCTATCTTGTTAGATAGTGGGTCGAGGTTTTTCCTTTACCAATTCCAAACCGAACTAAAGAGCTTATAAACAACGGGTCGATACCAAATCGATATTGGTTCTTGTTTGCACTTTTTGTTCAACCCCATTTCTCCATTTACCTAATTGAACCAATTCCTTCATCTATACCTATTCGGACTCCAAACCCGAATTTTCAAACTCTTCTTACCTATTCTAATCCGAACCCAAAACCAATACCCTTCTTTCCTTCATCTGACCTTTTCAATTAAACCTAACGTAACTTCTTGTTGACGATCGGGCACACTAATACGACTCGACTCTTCCGAGGCGGATCGTATCAATTACCATAGCCGAATCTAGACATGCACATTAAGGGTCATTTTTCTAGAATTTTCTTTAATTAATATGTAAGCATGAAAGGCCAATCGGCTACCTAGATTTAGGCCTATAAATACTTGTTCAATTTTCATGTAAAGGACTTTTGAAACTTATGTTAATGTTATGCTGCCGAAATTGTGAGGCAAACTTTTCTTATATTTCGTTCAAAGATTCGTTTGGCGTTCCTAGTGTTCTAGTTGTGTCAATCGTGTTCTTTGTCGTACCCGAACTTATCACTATTCATAGTGTGGCGTTCAACATACTGAGGTTCCTATCTTGTTAGATAGTGGGTCGAGGTTTTCCCTTACCAAACCTATAACTGAACTCAAAAGGCTTAATCAACGGGTCGATACCATTTCGGTATTGGTTCTTGAAAGTACCTTTAGTAGTTCAAACCCGTTATCTTCTTTACCTAATCGAACCTAAACCGACCAATTTGTTCATATCCTTTTGTTCCTACCCTTTCATTCCTACCATTCCATTCGTACCCCTCTTTCTACTTTGACCATACCTTCAACTCAACTAAACCTAACGTAACTTCTCGTAGACGATCGGGCAATTTACATACGACTGGACTCTTCCCGAGACGGTTCGTATCAGTGTTGGCTTGATAGTGTGATGCTGCCTCCGACGATCTCCAACCCTGAGCTAACCTGAAAACACTAAAAGAAATGGAAAGGAGGGGGGTAAGCTTTATGCTTAGTAAGCTCACATGAAATAATAATAAGCAATTTACTAACATGCTTCCCACAATAAAACTAACTCATTTGTACATTTACACATGTTTTGGTTAAGCTATTTTCTTGAGTAATAGTCACTAAATCATTTATATTTAGAGTTACGGAACTCCAAATTAAGATCCGTAAATTTTCCAAAAAACTAGACTCACATATCTTTCCACCATAAAATTTTCAAAATTTTTAGTCCAGCCAATAAGTACAGTTTATTATTCAAAATCTCCCCTATTTTGCTGTTTAACAGCTTCGACCTTTCTTCACTAAAATTTATTTATCTCATAGTACAAAACTTGGATGATGTTCTTGTTTGTTTTTATTAAAAGTAGATTCATCCAAGATTCTAGGCATATAAATTATACCCCAAAATTTTTTTTCTATAATTTGTAATAATGTTTTTCCAAGTCAGAATAGGGGATCTCGAATTCATTCAGACACTGTCTCACAAGAATTCAAATATCACATAATATGGAATTCTTTTGCTTCCCCTGTTTCTTTTATGTGAAAATAGACTCAATAAACTTTAATTACATATTTTATTTGAAATTTAATTCATCTTACACAATTTTTGGTAAATTTTCAAATTCATGCAATCGTTGTTGTCCAACACTGCTTTTACTACTAAAGTTCACTTTTGCACAATTTCACTTAATCCCTTCCATTTTACCGAGGTTCGCTCAAATATCGAGCATATTGCTCATAAATTCAAATAAACATATACTTGCACTTGTTCATCACATAATCACTTTCACATTTATTTTCACTTAATCAATTTCCCGTTGAATTCATTGGAATAATAACAGATACACAATTGCCTGCACATTTTCTCATTTTCACACTTGTAGCCGAAGTTATCTGGTACGCATAGTAGCCTGCACTTAATACTACACATGCGACCAATTATCTGGTACCCATAGTAGCCTGCACTTAGTACTACACACGTGACCTAACCATCTGACACACGTAGTAGCCTGCACTTAGTACTACACACGTGATCGAAGTTATCAGGTATGCATAGTAGCCTGCACTTAGTACTACACATGCGACCAATTATCTGGTACATGTAGTAGCCTGCACTTAGTACTACACACGTGACCTCACAATAGCTCATTGGTATCGTTTCTATTCCGAAGGTTCAACCGGGAAATTCCTCACTTTTCAACATTTGACTAAATTGTCCGTAATCAATTTAAATTCATAATTTACATCAAATAATTATTTGATAGGCAGCCACATTTCATATGATATCAAAATATATTAACATAAAAAGAATCGATAGATTATTTATATACGAACTTACTCAAAGTGTCGATCTCACTATCCATAGTACCAATTGTCCATTCATAGTATAATAAGACACAACTCAAATAGAAAATCAGCTTTTAAGAATTTACATAACATAAATCACATATTTCATATATCACTTGTCATGTATCATCATTTTCTTCACTTCATGTAACATTCTTTCATGTCATATTTCCACATCATAAACATCATTCCATCAACTTTTCCAATATATTAAATCATACAATATATGCAATAATAGTAAGAAATATAATTCAAACATAACATTGCATTATTATCATCATACGAACTTACCTCGATACAAAATATTAGCAATCGGGCCCTAAACTTTGTTTTTCCTTCGATCACGACTTGAATCTCATTTCTCTTGATCTATAATACCAAATTAATTTATTGAATACATACATTCATCAAATTCTTATGTTTTATGACATGTTGATCATTTTTTTCTTCTATGACAACATCAAATTCTCACTCTAACATGCACTTATGACTATTAGGTATTTTTACCGATTAAGCCCTTTTACTCGTTTTCACTTAAAACCGAGTAGCACAAGTTGTCTAACATAATTTAAAACCTCATATTCTATCATAAAACACTAAAATACACAAATTTAACCTATGGGTATTTTTCCAAATATGAACCCTAGGTTGAATTATTGCTAGCATAAGCTTAATCAAGTTACTGGATTCCAAAAACGTAAAGAACTTGAAAAATGGGGATAGAACGGACTTACTATTGAGCTTGGAAAGCTTGAAAACCCTAGCCATGGCTTCCCCCATGCTAATTTCGGCCTCTATATGGAGAAGATGACCATTTGGTGTTATTTTTCCCATTTTATTTCATTTAATATACAAATGACCAAAATGCCCTTACTACTAAACTTTCAAAAAAATTCCATCCATGTCCAATTTTTGTCCACAAGCTTCAAAATGGTCCAATTACCATTTAAGGACCTTTGATTTAAAAACTCATAATAATTAAACATTCTAACATGTAAAACTCAACTTTTGCACTTTTTACAATTTAGTCCTTTTGACCAAATTGAGTGCCCAAACGTCGAAATTTTTGAACGAAATTTTCACGAAATCATTCTGTGAAATTGTAGACCATAAAAATATAATAAAAATAAAATTTTCCTCGTCGAATTTGTGGTCCTGAAACCACTGTTCCGACTAAGCCCAAAATCAGGATGTTACAAAATCCTTGGTGAAGAAACATGGTTGGTGGAATGCCTAAGGCGTCACTTTAAAGGGAATTAAAGGCTACAGCTGGAAATTGAATTCTGCATGGCTGTTGCTATGCACGAAAAGGTCAGCTGAACATGATGTTGATTCAGCTCTTCCCTAGGCTGATCCATGCATGTATTCTGCTGCAAATTTAAACCACACTTAAATGATTTAGGACATATTAAATTCGTCCATCAACAGCTCATTAAATCCGTCAACCAACAGCTCATTATATCTATCCAGGCATGCTTTCGTTTAATGCTTTAGCTCCTTGTTAATGCCGTCCCATGCTTACATTTACTGAAAAGTAAAGAACAATTAAAGAGTTAAGACACATTAAAATCAGCAGCAACTAAAAACAATGTAATTTATGTCATGCGGCTGGACAAATTAAATTAGCAGCAACTAATTAATTTGTTCTAGTCTAGACACATTAAATTATGTCCTAAGCTAGGCACATTAAACATATGTTAATATGAGACATATTTAATATACTAAATTAAAAATGTCCAGATTTAAAACACCTTTAAAATAATTAATTATTTGAGCTGAAATTCAACTAATTAGCTAACACAACTTAATAAATTTATTTCAACACAAAAGATGCATAAAATTAAATAAGTTGAAATCAACTGAAAGAGCCAGCTTTGTATCAAATTGAACTCCTTTGAGCTGAAACGAGCTAAGTTAGCGCTTGTAGGACGTTGCAACATGAGCTTGTTGAGTTGTTCACTTGCTGTTCGAACACTCCTTCTTTCCAAGTCTGATTTATGTAGCTCAAAATAGACTCTTGGAACCTCTTTGCTCAGGCTCGAGTGATTGGTCCTAATGGCAGCTCCAACGGTTCGGTAATTAGCTCGTAGCCAAGCTCGCATCACCTAAGCAACCTTTTGGCCAAGAGTTAAGTTCCTCAAGGTGACCGAATGCATGAAGAAGCCATTAATGCAAGTACATGCATGGTTTAATACATCGTATGGAAGGATGCATGCACAACTAATGTGCAATGAATGGCATTTGAAGGAATTCATGTATTGGGGACGTTCATGCAAGTGGGGGCTATTTTTTGTAAATGTATTTGAAGATTCATGGACCGTAATTAAGGAAGAACATACATTAGGACGTTCCATGCATGTTTCATGCATATCCAAGATGTCCATTCAAGTATTCAAGGTACATTCAAGCTTCATTCGGCCAAGGAAGATATAAGAGCATCAAAGGGCTGCACATTCATGAACTATGGCTATCCTTCATTACTAAGCATGCATGAATGCATCAAGGAAACAACATGATGGTTCGGCCATTCATTCATCATCTTCCAAGCAATTTTGCTTGTTCATGAAGCTGACTATTGAAGCTCCATTCAGTCAAATTTGGACCTTCTTTTCTAATGGTTTTCTTCTAATTCACTCTAAAATTTTCTAGCCAAATTTAATTAGCTTTAAAGTCTATGCATTGTCCATTTGGCTACTCCAAACTAGGCTATAAATAGTTGTTTACTTTCATTTGTAAAGGTTGTTGATCTTTGATTATTGTTTCTTTGTTAATGAAACTATTTGGTGAGATTCTTTTGAGATTCTTTTCTCCGTAATTTTGTTGAAGACTTGTTGGCTTATCTAGGAAGCCTAGTGGTGTCAACCTATTTTTCATCTATCCTGAACTTATCACTATTCATAGTGTGGCGCTTGAAACAATACCAAGGTTCCTACTTTTCTAAGTAGTGGGTTGAGGTTTACCTTCTTTTATCCAATCACCTTAAAAGCCTATAAACAATTGGGTCGATACTCGCTAGTATTGGTTCGTGCTTGCTTTTGAGTTCCTTTCTTTCCATACTTACATTTCATCTTATTCAAACCAAACTATCACCTTTTTTTTCCATTATTTTATTTCCTTTAAACCGAACCTTTAATATTCATATTTTAAACCCTATCTTTGAACCCCCTTAATTAGCTTCCATAATATTTACTAACATCCTTTTGAACAACTCGAATGATACTTCTTTGTAGACGATCGGGCATCTCACATATGACTCGACTCATCCCGAGGTGGATCTTATCATCTTCAAGAAGCTATTTCAACATTGTTAGCTTAATTTTGGAGTGACATTGAGCTCTATGACAATGGAGAAGTCTGGGCCAATTTGTTAAAGGCTCCTTGCACCTTAGTGCGAGCTGATCTCAGCTTGTCTCCAGCTCCCTGAGCTCCAATCAACTCAAATCAGTTCACTTGAGCTTAATTAAGCTCGTTTGAGCTCAATTTAGTTTCTTTCCAGCCCATTTCTTTTTCCATTTTAATAAACTAAGTATTAATTTTATTTTATTTTATTTTATTTATTACAGCTCATAGCCAAATATGCTAGCTCAAATCAACTCATCAAAATTGTTTTCATTTATTTGAGCCAGCCGAATTTAATGTGTTAGCTAGTCTAAAATTAATTTTGTCCAATTTAGTTTAATTTGTTATTTAAGTTGTCTAGTTACTGTTTTAATTATTTTCAGCTGAATATGTATTTGATTTAAATGTGTTCATGAATTTTGTAGGTGCAACCGAATGTGAAAAAGCATTTAAAGTTAGGTGTTTACATGACTTGGTTCAATGTTTGGAAAGATTCATGTACGTCCAGGTTTAAGGACAAGAAGGATTCATGAATGACTTGTTACATGTGTAACACCCCAAACTCGCCTAGAAGTTAGGCCCGAATCTGGCGTGTCGCATTGAAGTGTTTTTCAAAAATCTTGTTCTCATTAAAAACCTTTCTTACTACTCAAAACCTCTGGACATTTTAAAACTTGTGAAACATTAATTCCCTTAAAACCTTACTTGCTGCGAAAGCTTACTTTTAAATAGTTGCAGAAACATGATATTTTGAAAACTAGTTATTGTTTTGGAAAATTGTACCCTACTTCTAACAAATATTAAGCATACTAAATAAATTTCCCAAATAAAAGGTTACGAAAATAAAGAGGCCTTAATACAACCCAAATCAAAAACCAAAGTGCTTAACTAAATAAACGAAATAGAAAAACATGTGCAGTTGTGTGGTCGTCTCCGAGTCCCTTTGCGACACCGATCCACCTAACGCTGGGGATTACCTGTACAGTTAATAAACGGGGTGAGTTTATGAAAACTCAGTGTGTAATCCCCCTTACTAGAGTAACAATCAGTAAACAGATAGAATTCAGAATCAGTCTCGGTCGAAGCCCATTACAGTAACAGTACAGTCTTGTTCAGAGCATACGTGGGCCAAAGCCCGTTACAATATCATTTGGGTCATAGCCCATAACAGAATCAATTGGGCCTAGCCCATCTTAGCTCATTTGGGTCAAAGCCTACATCGTAATAATATCACAATAATATCATACATGCAACACTGTGCAACCCACCCCAATAATCCAACCGCTACACACCAACTCCGTCCCCCGGTACACATTACGTGGGGGTATAAATATTGACCCACCCATCCGATACACATCAATGGTAGCCCAGCGTGGTACTACCTTCATTGCAGCAAGCTGCTAATCAAATATTAGGCTTAATAGCCATCGGTGGATCCACGGTCGTCAAGCAACCATGCGATCCTCATATACATCCTTCGTTCCTGATACGAACCCCGCCGTATCATGGTTCGACACAATTCAACAACATCGAGCATGGCCCAAGTTCGAGGGGCCTAAGTTTAAAATGAAGCCTGATCTTAATTTCAACGAGCTCAATTTAACTCGATTATAGTTCAATGAGCTCGTTTGTTCGTTTTTGAGTTTATTTTAATTTTTTTTTTGCATTTATGTTGCTGGAATAAACTTATTTAGGTAAATTAGTTAATTAGTTAAATTTCAGCTCAAATAATTAATTATTTTAATGGTGCCTTAAATTTGGACATTTTAATTTAGTATATTAAATATGTCTCATATTATTATGTGTTTAATGTGTCTAGCTTAGTACATAATTTAATGTGTCTAATTAAACAAATTAATTAGCTGCTACTAATTTAATTTGTCCTAGCCTAGACATGTTTTAAATGTGTCTTGGAGTCAGCCGAAATTAATTGTGACCAGAATGGGACAAATTTAATTTATTTTGTCCAGCCAAAATTAATTTATCTTGGCTGCTGCCGATTTTCAATGTGTGTGTGTTTAATTTGTAATAACCGAATTTTAATGTGTAGGAAACAGTAATAAAGGAGCTGCTGGTGCATTAAAGAGCTGCTAGTGCATTAAAGAGCTGCTAGTGCATGAACAGCCTAGGAGCATGAAATGTGATTAATGCATTAAAGAGCTGCTGGTGCATGAATAGCCTAGGAGCAAGAAACATGATTAATGCTAGAAGGCTGCTAGTTGGTGTTCCCAAGTGGCCATTCGGCCAAGTGGTGGCTGAATATTCAATGTTCCAAGCTGAATTGAAAGGCCAGCTACTATTTAAGTTTCTCTAGGTGCCTTTTCGGGAATAATAAAGGACATTGCTGATTATAATTAATCCCATTCAGCTGCTCACATTCAGCTTCCATATCTATTGACCATTGGCGTCCTCAAGGAGCATTTAAGCTGCCCAAGCCTATCCAGCTGGTCAAATCAATATATTCAATACCATGCACCCTCTTTGGCCGAATATTACAAGATTTTTCAGCTCATTAATTTCTTCAGCTGATGAGGAAACTTCAAGGAACTTTCTTGGCAACTTTTAAGAAATTTTCAACTCTTCTAGCTGAATTACAAGGTGGCCATTCGATTTTCTAGGTGGCTGATCAGTTCACATTTATTTTAAATGATTCTAGCTACATGAAGATACCTTGGAAGCTGTCCAAGTACGTTCTCAAGGCTGGAGGAAGCATCCTAGAATTTTCCTGAATTTTTCTAGAAATTTCAGCTCATTCAAAGGTTGAATTAAGTGACCATTCAGCTAGTTTTTGAGGCCATTCGACTGACCATGTTTTAGGCTATAAATATTTGTTAAATTTCATTTGTAAGGTTTAGACATTTTTAGACTTTGCTAATTATATGAACTTAATTGTTCTAGTGAGAATTCAATTCTCTTTATTCACTTTAGGACTGATTTGACTTATCAGGATTTCGTCTCGTGGTGTCTATCTTTCCTTTGTTTTATTCCGAACTTATCACCTCCGGTGTGGCGTTCAAAATATATCTTTGGTTCCTAACTCTCTATAGTTAACGGGTCAAGATTCTCTTGTCGACCTAAGTGTTTATTTTAAGATTTGGGTCAACTTTTCCTATAAAGTTGGTTCAATCTTGGCCTTAGCCGATTTTCATCCACCTATCACCAAGTTTCCTTTAACCTTGTTTGATCCCTTTGACAGCCATTTATCCATCTCTCTTTCAGCCTTCTTGAAATCAACCCATCAACTCGCTTCCACATCCATTACAAAACTAACCATTTGAACCTATCTTCCTTGTTTTCATCCCTAATTTTGCAAATCGTTCAAACTTACCTAATTTATCGATCGGGAAACTATTATGACTCAAATCATCTCGAGGCGAGTTCGTATCAGTTCCATAATTCCAAACCCATGCAATATGTCGTGTATGTCATGCTCAATTATCACACGTGTATGTAGAACGGCCATACTCAGTAACAGTCTTTTAAATATATATTAAGAGCATATCAGTCATACAACCATAGTCAAGTCAATTAAAACACAGTCATACATTCATAATCAAATTAATCAAATTCGAAGTCTAAGTCGGTCACTTACCCTTAAGGGCAAAATAGTCATTTTACCCTATAGGGGTATGTCAGTCATTTTACACTACAAGGGTATTTCGATAATTTTATACTACAAGGATATTTTGATAATTTTACAAATCGAGGGTGTTTCGGTAATTTTACAAATCGAGGGTATTTCAATAATTTCACAATCGAGGGTATTTCAGTAATTTTACAAATCGAGGGTATTTTGGTAATTTTATAAATTGAGGGTATTTTAGTAATTTCACAATTGAGGGTATTTTGATAATTTTATAAATCGGGGGTATTTCGATAATTTTACAAATCGAGGGTGTTTCGATAATTTCATAAATCGGGGGTATTTCGGTAATTTCTTTTTATTATGGGTTTATTACTTAACTTGGCCCGTTAACAAGTTGATATGAACCGCCTCGAGGAGAGTCGAGTCGTATGCTGAGTTGCCCGATCGTCTACGAGAAAGCATCATTCAATTCACTTTTGAAATGAAGTTGATGGAAAAATAGGACGGAAGCTATGTATAATGGTTCTATGATGGTTTATGGATAAGAATAATATGTATAGGTTCGGCTAAATTGGAAGGGAAAGTGAAAGAAGTAAATAGATGATGGATATGGAAGAAAAGGGTTCTTAAAAGCAAGCACGAACCAATATTAGAAAATATCGACCTAAATGCTTATAGGCTTTCAAGGTGGAGGATGAAAGTGATAAACCTCGACCCGCTACTTAGTAAAGTAGGAACCTCGGTATATGGGTGAACGCCACACTATTTGATAGTGATAAGTTCGGGATAGTGAAGAACAGGGTTGACGCCACTAGGCTTCCTAGATAAGCCAACGAAGTCCTCAACGAAATATGAGAGAAAGAAATCTCACAAATTCCATGAAAGTTTAACAAAGTTTCATTAAGTGAAAAGTCTAACCTCTTACAAAATGAAATAACATATATTTATAGCCTAAATAAAAGTAGCTGAATGGACAAGCTTAGAAGCTAAGAAATTCGACCATAAACACCTAGATAATTCTAGAAAAAAATCATGAATATCCATGAATGTGCAGCCCTTTAATGTTCCATCATCCCCCTTGGCCGAATGAAGCTTTAATGCACCTTGAATACTTGAATGGTTAGCTTGAAAATGCATGGATCATGCATGAAACGTCCCAATGTATGTTCCTCCATAAATTCGGTCCATGAACCTTCAAAAACATGAACATTAAATAGCCCCTACTTGCATGAACGTCTCCAATACATGTACTCCCTTAAATGCCGTCCATTGAACCTCAATTCTACATGCACCTCTTCATACATTGCACCAAGCCCTACATGAACTTGCATTAATTTCCTTCCATGCATGCATGTGTGCTGTCCAAAGGGATTGGATCTTCTAGATACATTCATGCATGAATCTTCATCATTCATGTAAACGAATGTGCATTTGAACCCAAACATTCATGTATTTTGTGCATTCATGTATTTGACAAATACATGAACTTGTAAACACCTTGAATCTGGTCATGCATGTACCTAATCAAATGTTGTTCATTCATGCATGTGGGATGTCCAAAAGAGATGTTTCTTCAAGCATTCATTGTGCCGTCCATGAGCATTGTACCTACAAGAAATAAAACAATTCATAAGACATCATGTGAACATACATAAATTCAACACAATGTGAAAACATTTAAGTTATGTGATATCTATGACATATTAATAACAAATATTAATATAAGACAAGTTTAATGGTTAAATAACTATGTGCAAATTTTATTTAATGCATTAAAGACAAAATCGAGTTAAACTAAAATGAGCTAAGCTTTAGCTCGTGAGCTAAAGTTGAGCTGAGATTAAACTCCTAAGCTGAAGCTGAGCTAAGGTTTTGAGCTCGAATAAGCTGGATTTGAGCTGGACGGAGCTCGTGGAGCTGGAAACGAGCTTGGATCAGCTTGCCAACATGTCAATGCTCGGCTTGACAGGCTTGTTCGATGAAGTTCGCGGGGCGTGCTCGTATCACAAGTCCTCGTTGGCTAAAGTGGACAGATACTATGCACCAGGTAGGATTCTAGAGAAGAGGAGGTGAGTCATTAGGACCGCTTAAGTACCAAGCTCTCCCTATGATACGAGCTCGCCTCGACTTAAGTTGAGTCATATGTAGATTGCCCGATCGTCTACGAGAAAGTGTCAATAAGAATGGGATAGAGAAGTAATTTCGATTTTGGAAAGAGGCTTGGATGTTAAAGTTTGGGTTCGAGAATGATGATTAAGTTTAGGTTCAAGAAAGAAAGAAGTTAGGATATTTAGTAGGTTGTTTTGGTTTGGGAAAGAAACGAAATTTGGTTAATTGGGATACTTGGGTAATGGAAGAAGATAGGAAAAGATTGGACCTAAGAACAAGTTGAACCGATATTAGCAAATATCGTCCCGAGACTTATTAGTTCTTAAGATGGAACGGTTGAATCAAAATGGACCTCGACCCACTATCTAGGCAGATAGGAACCTCGGTAAAAAGTGTTTTGAATGCCACACTAAAACTAGTGATAAGTTCGGTTTCGTAAAAGAAATAGGTTGACGCCACTACTAGGTAGATAAGCCAACAAAATCTTAAACGAGACTTAGAGAAGAGAAGAAAATTCTCACAAGAACAAAGGTTCGACTATAAATTTGGCAAAAGTCCTTTTACAAAGAAATGAGTAAACTATTTATGTCTTAACATGTAGTAGCCGAATGGACTAATTGACTAACTTAAAGGCTAAGCAAATTCGGCGAAGAAGCACCTAGAATAATCTAGAACAAATTGTTTAATTTGCTAAGGCCATATTCAGTTGATAGGAACTCCAATGGACGGCTTCATGTGTAAGCAAAACATCTTGGATGGATGTGGAGACTTGGAAGCTTAATAGCTTGTCTAGGTTCGGCCTTAGGATGGAAGAAACATTAAAGAAGCAAATGTTGGCCGAATGGACACCTAGGAATACCATTGGTTCACTCACATTCATTCGGTCACGCATGGAACTTGGACGGGAGCTTGAATCTGACCATACATGAACATTCATTACTCCAAACATTGAACCAAACCATGCATGAACCTCCCTATTCATTGAATAAGACCGTACATGCGTCTAACCTTTAATGAATCTCCACATTCGGCTGAACCTTGGTTATTTGGAGGGCCATGGCTGAATAGTCACTTGGGCAACACAAATGGGCAGCACACCAACATTATTTCATCCATGCACCATGCGTCCCAAGCAATGCACCTACATGAATTAAAATCAATTCATTAAATCTCGTGTGAACACCTTAAATTTGGCACAAATGTGAACTAACATTCCAAACATTAATTCAGTTATTACATAATTAAAACATGTAATATAAAACATAACTTAATTACTAATGTGAACTTAATTAAAAAAACATAGTTAATTTATAATAGCTAATAAATGAACTTATTCACGTAAAGAGTCAACACTAGTATAATAAGCTATAAATAACTTCATGAGCTACGATTAAACTCGTGAGCTAAATTCGAGCTAAGTCCAAGCTCAGGAGCTGAAGTTGAGCTGAGAACAAGCTCATGAGCTGGAACTGAGCTTCCTGAGCTAGTTGTGAGTTGGACGAGCTAGGAATAAGTTATGAGGATGACTCAGTGAGCTAGTCCACGAACTCTCGAATAAGCTGGCGATAGATTTGGCCCAAGCTCAATCAACTAAAGCTGAGATTGCGTCTTTGAACCTCTTGGCTCGGGCTCAAGTAATTGGTCCTACGGGCAACTCGAGAGGATCTACATTGGCAGCTGGCAGCTCAAGAGGTATGATACGATCTGCCTCAGGGATGAGTCGAGTCGTATGTGAAATGCCTGATTGTTTACGAAGAAGTATCGTTCGATTTGTTTAAAAGGATGTTTTTAAGTAAATAATGCGGAAGCTATTCAAGGGGTTCAAAGGTAGGGTTTAAAATATGAATATTAAAGGTTCAGTTTAAAGTAAATAAAAGAATGGAAAGAAGGAACTCAAAAGCAAGCACGAACCAATACTAGAGAGTATTGACCTAATTGCTTATAGGCTTTTAAGGTGATCGGATGACAGAAGGTAAACCAACTTAGCAAAGTAGGAACCTTGGTATAGTTTTGAACGCCACACTATAAATAGTGATAAGTTCGGTATAAAAGAAAATAGGTTGACGCCACTAGGCTTCCTAGATAAGCCAACAAGTCTTCAACGAAATTAGGGAGAAAAGTATCTCACCAAATAGTTTCATTAACAAGAAACAATGATAAATGATGCGATCGCGCCCCATGGTTCAGGTAATTCGAGCAAGGATTCTATGGTGCTACCACAAGGTCCTGTCACTCGAGCTCGAGCCAAGAAGTTTAAAGAGTCTATCACAGCTTTTGTAGCTCAATTTTGGAATGAAACGCTATTAGGACACCCCGAGAAAGCTGATTCCAGCTCCTTGAACTCACCATGTGATGTGATCCGGCCCGAGTAGATGAGTCGAATTCACTTAGTTGCCCGATCATCGTTCGAGCTTCGGGTTTTAGAACTAGAAGTGAATGAAAAGATACGGGTAAGCGGAAGGTTTCAAAGTAAGGTGAATTTAGTAATAGGTTCGATTTAGTAGCAAAGATGGATGATGGTTAAATGGCTCGGTTTAGAATAACAAGAAAATAATTCGAAGGATGGGAATGGAAAACGAACTTAACGTCAGGAATGATTCAACACTAAGAAGTGTCACCCCGGTTCCTATTGTTAAGGTGAAAAGATGGATAGATGGATAGGTGAACGCCACACCAAGATTGGCGATAAGTTCAAACAAGATGATTGACGCCACTCGCACAAGCCAAATAAGTCTTTCGAAACTTGTACAAGATATGAGAGGAAGCAACCTCACAAGAACAAATGTTCATTAACAATTTTGGCAAAAGTCCCTTACAATTGAAAGAAAACAAATACTTATAGGCACATATATGACCATTCAAATTCGGCATCTAGGTGTTCACACAATAATAAAAACGTTCACACTAATGTATTAAAATAGTTCATAAATTCGGCAGATTCATGAACTAGTTGAATGGACACTTTCTTCCCCCTAAGTGTGTGCATGAATGCTTAATCATAAAGAAAGGCTTCAAGTGACTTGTATGTGCACCAAATGTTGCATTCATCTCCTTGGGACGTTCATGCACTTGTATGGAACATGTATCCTCATAATTAAACTCTTTAATAGCATGTAGGTTCATAAATGGCAGCATGAACCTAGTAAATTCGTTCTCCCCTTTGTGCATACACTTAATTCAATCAATGTGTTGAATTATTGAGTTAATTCCTTCCTTTGGACGTTCTCGAACCCATCCATGCATGTGTAGTAGCTCATAGGTCAATTCAAAGTGTGAACAGCTACTTCTTGGCCGAATAAGTGCCTTGGAAAGTTAGGAGACAGCCACCATACATGCACTTAAGCCATTCATGCATTCTATCATCCCATGCATTTGATCCATTCATGGACTAGACTTTAATGTCCATACATGCATTCAACACATGCATGAATTTGTAGAAATCTTGCATCTAGCCGTACATGCACCAGCATTTAATACTTCTTTATTCATGAGTGTGGAATGCCCAAAAGAGATGTTTCTTCATCCATACATTGTACCGTCCAAAGGGATGTACCTACATGAAATAAACAAGTCATTAAGATATCTCATGGACACTCATAAACTCGGCATGATGTGAACAATTAATGTCATGCATTAATTTAGTTATGTGAACATAATCAATTTATGTAATGACTATGGCATATTAATAACAAATATTAATATAAGACAAGTTTAATGCTTAAATAAATATGTGCAAATTTTTATTTAATGCATTAAAGACAAAACCGAGTTTAAACTAAAATGAGCTAAGCTTTAGCTCGTGAGCTAAAGTTGAGCTGAGGCTAAACTCCTAAGCTGAAGTTGAGCTAAGGTTTAGCTCGTGAGTTGAAAGTGAGCTAGGAGTGAGCTCAGTTTAACTCAGGCAAGATGGATTGAGCTCGAATAAGCTGGATTTGAGCTGGACGGAGCTCATGGAGCTGGAAACGAGCTTGGATCAGCTTGCCAACATGTCATTGCTCGGCTTGACAGACTTGCTCGATAAAGTTCGCGGGGCGTGCTCGTATCATTCCCCCTCTTTTAGGCGACTTGTCCTCAAGTCGAGCTGTTTATCCATGGGAGAACTTTGACTCGTGCATGGTTTTCCTCGATCAAATGGGATGGAAGATGTCACACAAACCTGAAAAATTCTTACCACAGCCGGTAAAAAGAAACTCAAAGGAGTCAAATTCAAATGTGTTCGATAGTTCATAAAATATTCATTCAATCGAACATATGCCAAAAATCTCAATTGGACAAAGCAAGCATACATAAATTTATCAAAGAGTTTCGTTAGACCATTGTTACAAACATGAAAACTAAGTTGGATCAAGGGATAATTGGTTGAAAATGACGGCAGGCACTTAAACACATTATTCCTCATCCAAAATATTTTAATTTCTTTAATCGAATATAGTAACTCATTTGGTCCCTTGTCTTGCTCTTGCAAGGTATGCCATGGCCAAAGGTATGCTAACTCTTCCTTTCGTTTTTGAACAACATGAGGGGAGTCTCCAAATTCCAACGTAATAATCACATCATCACAATGCCAAAAGGAAAAATCCATCACATCAAAGTATAAATAATTTCCAAACAACCAATCAATGGAATTTTCAACTTCAATCGAATTGAGTAAAGATATTTGAAAATTTTTAGATGACTTACCTTGACGAATATGAAGAGAAGATAATTGAGGATTGGATTTACCTTTCTCGGTCAAAATGAATCTTCTCTCTTTGGATAGATAACGTAAGACAAACCTATTACTCTGATAAATTTGAATAGGTGGTGACGCACCATGACATGTCTTGCTCATCGAGGGGTGGAATTCACAAAAATAAGACTGGTTAGTATTATCGAAAACTATGGACTTAAATGGAAAAGGGAAGTTACCATGGAAATTTGATTCAATTCCAAAAACATAGGTTGGCCTTATGATACGAACCGCCTCGGAAGAGTCGAGTCGTATTAGTGTGCCCGATCGTCAACAAGAAGTTACGTTAGGTTTAATTGAAAAGGTCAGATGAAGGAAAGAAGGGTATTGGTTTTGGGTTTGGATTAGAATAGGTAAGAAGAGTTTGAAAATTCGGGATTGGAGTCCGAATAGGTATGGATGAAGGAATTGGTTCAATTAGGTAAATGGAGAAATGGGGTTGAACAAAAAGTGCAAACAAGAACCAATACCGATTTGGTATCGAACCGTTGTTTATAAGCTCTTTTAGTTCGGTTTGGAATTGGTAAAGGAAAAACCTCGACCCACTATCTAACAAGATAGGAACCTCGGTATGTTTGAACGCCACACTACGAGTAGTGATAAGTTCGGTTTCGACAAAAGCAGCGGTGACACACTAGAACGCTAGGAAGCCAATCGAATCTTTGAACGAAATTTGAGAAAAGTTTTTGCCTAACAAATTTGGCAGCATAACATTAACAAAAGTCCAAAAAGTTCTTTACAAAGTAACACAAGCCACAATTTATAGTGAATGCAAGGGATAGCCGAATAGGCTCTTGAGGTAGCTAAATGGTTTTTGAAAATTCCAGAATTCTTGATGAAGCTTCCTTGAAGTTTCTTGTGCATGGAGAACGGTAAGGGGCAGCTTCTAGATGCCTTGATTCAATAGAAAAATTGAATGAATTGTTTGGGAGCTGAAATGCCATCAATAGGTTCGGCCAAATGCTTGAATTTGGAATTAATGCTGCTGCTTGATTTAGCCGAATGTTCATGTGATTAAGGAGCTGTCTAGAGCACTTCAATAGTCTTAGAATGTGAACAAACTGATTTGAACAACCACACATGTGTGAACAAACAAAACCGAACAGCCCTTGGTGTGAAAGGAATAATCAGGTGGGTGTGAACAGCCTTAATTTGTCTTGGGCAGCCAATCGGTCTTCTTGAAGAGTTGTAAGGTTTGGCTGAATGGTCACTTAGGGAACACCAAAGATCAGCACACCAATTTTAAATCATCCATGCACCTATGCCGTCCAAGGGGTAATGTACCTACAACATTTAATTCAGCAAATTAAATCCCTTTTAGACACATTAAATTCGGCAACATAAATAAAACTTGCACCATAAATTAGGCTGGACATAATTAATCTTTGTAATAGTTAAGACATATTTAATTGGTCCTAATTAATTAAGTACTTAATTTAGAACATAATTAAAACATGTCCAGATTATGACAAATTAATTATTAAAACAAATAACTAATAAAACTAACAGCAACTTAAATGATTTATTCCAGCATAATAAACGCAATAATGAAATGAGCTGAAACGAGCTCGTTGAGCTAAGTTAAGTTGAAGTTGAGCTGATTTGAGCTTGAAGGAGTATGCATGGTTTGCTTGGCTTGCTGGTCCAAGAGCTTTCAAGAAGTCCAGCAACGGTTTCACCCCAAACTCTATCAACTAAGGTTGTTGTTGCATCTTTGAATCTCTTTGCTCGAGCTCGGGTGATCGGTCCTACGGGCAATTCGAGAGGATCTTCATTGGCAGCCGACAACTCGGGAGGTGTGGTTGTATCATTTTACCTTCTCGAAATGAAACGAAAATTTCAGATGTGGCCAAACAAGGTGATTAATAAATGAATCAAAATTGAAACCCAAATCATTGAATTTCACCTTCTTATCAAAAGTTTGAACATCAAGCAAACATATTTTGATTGCAAATGATGCAAAGTGCTCAATGTTTCCATAAAATGAATTCATGTAGCAAATACCAGGCTTGAACACACGAACTTGTTTAGGAATTCCAACAAGCAACATATTAGAAAAAGATATAATCAACTCACCACACGAATTATATTTCACTAGTTTAAACATACATGTTGATTTGACAAAACCGAGAATACCAAAATGCAAAGGTTTATACTTCACGAGTATTATTCAGGAATGCAAATCACTACATGGAAATTTCGCACAAAAACTCAAAGATTGTTCATGAAGAACACAATTGCACATATCATGTGAAGATCTTTTAACATGGATGCCAAACAAAGAATTTTTAACGAACATGCAACTTTTCAAACAGGCAAATTTATCACAAATCAATTGAGCAAGCATATTTAAACATAAAGATTTAACACATGAGTTCAAAAAGTTTGCAGGGTCAAACACATGAGAATTTTTACGTGACAGACTTTGATCAAACATGTTCAAAATTAAGCAGAGAAAACTAATCCAATGTTGTCAACAAATTTGCCAATGTAGTAATCGTCATAAGAAAAGTCAGTATATGGCACCTTTTAAAACAAATTCGTTAACAACAGATAAGTGAACAAAATTATCCAAATCAAGTGACTTTGATTCGATAAACAAAGAATCCTTACCTTCCTTACCTTCGATCGCAAGTGGGTGGTAGTCATTCGCGAACTTACCTTTTTGAACAACCTAAAACACCTCTCGTTTGGAAGGTAATGTAGATGGAATTGGTCGCACAAACTTCCAGAACCTGAAAATTTAACTCACAAGAAGATCGAACAGGTGGGTTAGTAGAAATAATCCTCACTTGCTCACTTGTTTTCTCACTCGATTCTTTTCTTCCGAATCACTCGTTTCTTTTGTTTCAATTTCTTTTCATCTTCTTTTCACTCTCAAATTTATTTTCGTTCTCTTTTCAATCTCATTTTCTTTTTCATTTTCTTTTTGCTTTTCAAAGGCTTTTTCAAAGGCTTTTTCAAGTTCTCTCAAGATTCGCTCATTTTCTCTCTTACTTGCCTCTTGCCTCTCTTTTCTTTTTATTTCGTTTTCTTTTTCTTCTTTTACTTTTTCTTTTCTTTTCTTTGTTTTCTCTTTACAAAAATGTACAAAAGAACGATGAGAATACAAATCTTGTTCGAAAGATAAAGAACTATTTGCGTATGATTCACAATCAAAACTTCATAAAGAATACTCCGAGTAAGATTTCTTTGAAGATCTAGTAGGAGTATGTCTTTCTCTTCGAATGCCATCTTGGAACGAATCAAAATCGTAATCGACTTCTCGTCTTCTCGAATTTCTTGATGAAAAGGACTTTCGATCGAAGTCACTTCTCAAATTCGCTGATGAATATGAGTCATAGTATGAATCTCTTTGTCTCGAAGTAGATAACGAAAAGGAATCATGATTGGAACTTTTTTTCAGGTAGTAGTCGGGGGTATATCTCCGTGGGGTTCTTGGTTCCGTTTTACGACTTGAAGAAACTCGATCACTTTGGTCTCGTTTAGTCACCATTCTTCGCATTTCTTGAACCAAGTATTGGTATTCCGATTCGGTGAACTCTTCGCGTGACATGATTTTTGTTGCTAAAAAGAAAATGTTAGATCACAAAACAAAATAAAAAAAATTAAGTACCTCACCACAAACCTCTCACAATTTCGCTCGGAAAGAAAGAATGATGGCACTCACACTCGTGTTTTCTCTCGTTTTTTGCTTTTCAACTCTCGAATGTTCTCACACACTCTAGCCTTTTACCACTCAAGCTAACTCTCGTAACCTTGTATTTTGTTTCTTTCGACTTGTCTTGGTGCCTTGGGGTCTGTTTCAAGATGGTTACAAAGGTTAGAATGTCACGGTGTACGGGTAGGCTAACAGAAAATAGTCTTTGGTGTAGTGTGCCATTTTGGAAATGGGGTGCAAAGTTGATGAAAAGAACACTTTGTCGATCGGGTCAAAATATAAACAAAATAAGAACTTGATCACTTCACTTTTTTCTTTTTTTTTTATAATTTCGTATATTTTTTTTGTCTTTTTTTAATACTTCACAATATCACTATTACAAGAGAGAGAACGAAAATTACAACTTGAATTTTTTTTTTAATTCAAATTTTTTTTAACTATGAACCTATTTTGATCTTGTTACGAACATTGGCGCCTTTCGATTTACAAGCTCTAATACCAAATGATGTGATCCGACCCGGGTAGATAAGTCAAATTCACTTAGTTGCCCGATCGTCATTCGAGAGAGTCATTCGAGCTTCGGATTTTAGAACTAGAAGTGAATGAAAAGATACGGGTAAGTAGAAGGTTTCAAAGTAGGGTGAATTTAGTAATAGGTTCGATTTAGTAGCAAAGATGGATGATGGTTAAATGGCTCGGTTTGGAATAACAAGAAAATAATTCGAAGGATGGGAATGGAAAACAAACTTAACGTCAGGAATGATTCAACACTAAGAAGTGTCACCCCAGTTCCTATATTGTTAAGGTGAAAAGATGGATAGATGGATAGGTGAACGCCACACCAAGATTGGCGATAAGTTCAAACAAGATGATTGACGCCACTAGCACAAGCCAGATAAGTCTTTCGAAACTTGTACGAGATATGAGAGGAAGCAACCTCACAAGAACAAATGTTCATTAACAATTTTGGCAAAAGTCCCTTACAATTGAAAGAAAACAAATACTTATAGGCACATAGATGACCATTCAAATTTGACATCTAGGTGTTCACACAATAATAAAAACGTTCACACTAATGTATTAAAATAGTTTATAAATTCGGCAAATTAATGAACTAGTTGAATGGACACTTTCTTCCCCCTAAGTGTGTGCATGAATGCTTAATCATAAAGAAAGGCTTCAAGTGACTTGTATGTGCACCAAAGGTTGCATTCATCTCCTTGGGAAATTCATGCACTTGGATGGAACATGTATCCTCATAATTAAACTCTTTAATAGCATGTAGGTTCATAAATGGCAGCATGAACCTAGTAAATTCGTTCTCCCCTTTGTGCATACACTTAATTCAATCAATGTGTTGAATTATTGAGTTAATTCCTTCCTTTGGACGTTCTTGAACCCATCCATGCATGTGTAGTAGCTTATAGGTCAATTCAAAGTGTGAATAGCTACTGCTTGGTCGAATAAATGCCTTGGAAAGTTAGGAGACAGCCACCATACATGCACTTAAGCCATTCATGCATTCTATCATCCCATGCATTTGATCCATTCATGGACCAGCCTTTAATGTCCATACATGCATTCGACACATGCATGAATTTGTAGAAACCTTGCATCTAGCCGTACATGCACCAGCATTTAATACTTCTTCATTCACGAGTGTGGAATGCCCAAAAGAGATGTTTCTTCATCCATACATTGTACCGTCCAAAGGGATGTACCTACATGAAATAAACAAGTCATTAAGATATCTCATGGACACTCATAAACTCGACATGATGTGAACAATTAATGTCATGCATTAATTCAGCTATGTGAACATAATCAATTTATGTAATGACTATGGCATATTAATAACAAATATTAATATAAGACAAGTTTAATGCTTAAATAAATATGTGCAAATTTTTATTTAATGCATTAAAGACAAAACCGAGTTTAAACTAAAATGAGCTAAGCTTTAGCTCGTGAGCTAAAGTTGAGCTAAGGTTTAGCTCGTGAGTTGAAAGTGAGCTAGGAGTGAGCTCGGTTTAGCTCAAGCAAGATGGATTGAGCTCGAATAAGCTGGATTTGAGCTGGACGGAGCTCGTGGAGCTAGAAAAAAGCTTGGATCAGCTTGCCAACATGTCATTGCTCGGCTTGACAGACTTGCACGATAAAGTTCGCGGGGCGTGCTCGTATCACCATGCAACTACCTGCAAGTCCAGCTCAGCTCATCGAGCTCACCACCAGCTCACTTCCAGTTCCCCAGCTCACTACCAGCTCATGAGTCCAAGTCTAGCTCGGTTTTTAGTTCATAAGTTGAATTCTAGCTCATGAAGACTACTTTGACTTCATTTGACTGCTATTAAATTTTTATTTAATAAGTTCATTAATTAGTTAATTAATAAACACATATTAAATTTAGTTCACATTAGTTTTATTAAATATGTCTTAAAAGTGTTTATTGATGTTAATTAAATTGTCATAGCTGAATTTAATGTTTACATTTGTGTTCACATTAGCTTGAATTAATTCTGTTCACATTTTCTTGTAGAAACTTAATGGACACATGGAGCATGAAGCAACATGTCTTTTTGGAGGTGCATGGACGGTTAAGGGCTTTGAATCTCCTAGGTGCATGTTCGGCTAAGTACATGTATGGCCACATTCAATGTGTTCAAGGTTCATGAATGTTTCCATTCATGTATGGTGTGCTACTCCTTCATTTTTCCAAGTGACTATTCGGCTAAAAGGGGGCTTCTCATTACTTCATACATGTGGCCGAACATCTTCCTCCATGAACCTTAAAATCCCGTTCACATTATGTTCACATGGCATGGCCTTTCAATTCAAAGTGTTCACACCTATGGACTCTTCAAGAATCGGCATTCACACTTAATTTGGCTCATGAAGTCTCCTCAATTAATTCCCAACTTTTCACCAAATAACATGAATTGATTGCCTCAATTACTCAAGTTGGCCAAACCTAGCTAATGTCCAAGGGATTCTCTCATTCATGATTCATTTCCTTAAGCATGAAGAATCTTCAAGACATCTCCACCATAGCCGAATCTGGTCATGAACATCAAAGGACTTCTTTCTAAAATTTTCAAGATGCGTTCATGAGACTTTTACTTAATTATTAAGTATGTAAAGTGTCCATTCGGTTAGCTAGTCTTTAGGCTATAAATACTTGTTATTTTCCTTTGTAAAAAAAAACTTTTGGACTTTGTTAATATTATGCTGCCAAAATTGTGAGGCAAAACTTTTCTCAAATTTCGTTCAAAGATTCGATTGGCTTCCTAGCATTCTAGTTGTGTCAACCGTTGTTCTTTGTCGAAACCAAACTTATCACTACTTGTAGTGTGGCGTTCAAACATACCGAGGTTCCTATCTTGTTAGATAGCGGGTCGAGGTTTTCCTTTACCAAACCCAAACCGAAATAAAAGAGCCTATAAATAACGGGTCGATACCAAATCGGTATTGGTTCTTGTTTGCACTTTTTGTTCAACCCCATTTCTCCATTTACCAAATTGTTACTAAACCGACCATTCCATTCATACCATTTCATAATACCAATTTGTTCTTACCCTTCATACCATTACGTCCATTTCTTCAATTCCCTCTTACCTAATTGAACCAATTCATTCATCTATACCTATTCGGACCCTAAACCCGAACCTTCAATTCTTCTTACCTATTCCAATTCAAACCAAAACCAATATCCTTCTTTCTCTTATCCGACCTTTCAATTAAACCTAATGTAACTTCTTGTCAATGATCGGGCACACTAATATGACTCGACTCTTTCGAGGCGGATCGTATCAATAAAAGTTCAACAACCTTTACAAATGAAAGTAAACAACTATTTATAGCCTAGTTTTTGGGGTAGCCGAATGGACATAGAACAATGCTTAAAGAATAAGTAAAATTCGACTAGAAAATCCTAGAATAAACTAGAAGACAATCATTAAGTGACTAAGTCTAAATTCAAATACTTGGAACGCCAAGGGGCATGCTTTGTGGAGAAGTAATTTGGCTGAATGAATGTGAAACATGGAAGCTTGATAGCCATGACTAGATTCGGCTAAGGAGAGAATGAATGGAAGCCTTCATGCATGCTTTTTGGCTGAATGGTCACTTAGAAAATATCAACCAACATATGTCCATTGGTCTCCATGAAAAGGCATATATGGGAAGAAGGAAAATTCAGCAACTCATTTAAGTAGTCCATGCATGGGAAACACTTTAATAAATGTTGTCCATGAACATGTCTTGGCCATGCACAAAACACCCACTTAAATGCTTCACATTAAATTCCTTTCTTGCCATGAACCTACAACAAATTAATGCATCAAGTAAACAACAATTAATTTGGCCATGCATGCTTGCCATAAACAACCTCTTTAATGAACGGTTGCATGCTGGACAAGTCCTTAAATTCGTCCCATGCTTGCTCCAACACCTCTTTAATTCAGTCAGCCATCATGCACCATAAATTCGGCTGGACAAAGTAGCAACATGAATTCAATTCGGCAAGACATTAAACCAGCAGCTTATTAAATTCGTCCCAAGCTCCAACACTCATTGAATTCGGCTTCTTTAATGCTGATTCATTCATGTGCCTAAAACCAATTTAATGAAGTAAATTAGTTCATGTTAAACACATTAAATTCGGCACATTAAACCTGCAGCAAAGTTGAGACAATTTAAATTCATGGTTTTAATCACAAAACACATTAATAACATGTCTAAACAAGGACATATTTATGACCCACGTTTTAATGCTAGGACAACCATTAAATTCGGTTTAGACAAATAAATAGCAGCAGCTAATTAATTTGTCTTAAACTTGACATATTAAATTCATGTCCTAAACTAAGACACATTAAAAACTTTATTTAATTATGTATTGATTTGACAAATTAAAATGAGCTAATTATTTTAAGCTAACTAAATAAACTAACTTAATTATTTCAGCAAATTAAAATGTATGAAATTAAATAATTTTGAATTGAGCTCAATGAGCTTGCGTCAAAACGAAATTAATTTGGTAACAAGCTGAATTGAGCTGGACGAAGCTCGGGGAGCTGGTAAAGAGCTAGGATAAGCTTGCCAATAGTGCAATGCTCAGCTTGGTAAGCTTGACCAAAGTAGTTCACGGGGCGGGTTCGTATCATTCCCCCTCTTGAGGGCGACTTGTCGTCAAGCTGTTTTTCAGCTAGAAAATATTTTCTCTCACACGGCTTTCCTAGTCAAATGGGATAAAGGTTATCACACAAACTTTTCCACATTTACTCACCAAATTTGACAATGAAAAGTACGACGAACTCAAATTCAAATAACACATATAAAATCCAGTCCAAAGATCATATGGCAAAAATTTTATTCGTTCATAACATGGATGCTTCATATTATCGCACAATTTCGATATGCCATCAATATGAGCATTTGAACAGAAAGAAAACTGGGAATGATTAATCATGCAATTTAGCAAACAAGAATGCATTCCTCGTTTCAACCACAACATTCCAAATGGATCAAAATAAAGGACATATTCACTTGGCTTTTTGATTTGAACAACCTCATCTTGCCGTATTCGATTGAATAGACTTTTAGTAGCAGGATGAATAATATAACCACTTTCCACAAAGTCGTCATCAACAACACCGATTTCTTCATCTTTCAAACAAAACAAAGATATTGTTGACTTACCTTGATTATCTTGGAAATTACATGATGAAAATTTAATTTTACCTCGTTTGCGCAAAACAAACCTTCTCTCCTTAACAAGGTAATGTAATCGATATTTGAAAACTTGAATAAACCTGAAAATGTGAAAAATCAAAGAAGTAACTGGCGCTCTTCAAAATGTAATTTCCACAAAGATGGAAGATGTCAAGGTCACCATTGTTGATGTACTTAAAAGGACATGATGAGATGCTATTCACAAGTTGATCGCATGAATTGATTCCGGGATTAAAAACAAAATTTCTAGAATCAAAGGCTTGATTTTGACTTTGTAAACTAACCACAAGATTTATTTTCAGAAATGAAGATAAAATTCGCAATGGATGAAAAGGTACAACAAATTTATTTACAAGGGAATTATGATGCCTACCTTCTCTTAGTAACAACTTAAAGTGGCTAGCTCCAGGCTTAAACACTCGATTTTGATCACTTATCCCAAAATACAAGAAGAATTTCATTTTCTCAAATAAATCACAAAAGTAGATCAAAGAAAGTTTGGGCAGACGAACATGCAAATATACATACTTCACAAAACTCAATCGAATAGGCAGATCAAAACATGGAAACTTCGCACAAAAATTTAATGTTTTCTTTTGAAGGGCAAAATCAAACGAATTATTCATTGTATGCAAAAACTTTTGAACACATATGTCGAACAAAGAAATTGTGAACATGCAACTTTTCAAAAGTTCAAATCCATCACAGACCAATCGAATAGGCATGTTTAAGCAAAAATGTTTAGCACATATATTCAAAGAGTTTAAGAATTCAAACACATCAAAATTTGTATGTGCAAAACTTTTGTCACACACCTCCACAATTCGTATAGGCGAAACCAACTCAACAGAAGGGTTAAACATGTCATAAGATAAACTTTTCGTGGTTCTTCTTGAAACAAGGTCATTAACATAAAGAGTTGAACAGTAACTAACCAAATCAAAATTTTGAGACCTTTTAGAAATTGAACCGTTGAAACCTTTATTAGCAATTTTTAAATCAAATGATCGTGACTCGATAATCATAGAGTCCTTACCTCTCTTACCTTTGGACAAAAGTGGGCGGTTTTCTTTCTCGTTCTTACCTATCTTGTATAACTAAAATCGCCGCTCGTTGGGAAGGTATTGAAGTTGGAATTGGTCACATGGATTTTCAAAAACCTGGGAAAAGATATCACAAGAAGAACTAACAAGTGGGTTAGTGGAAACAATCCTCGCTTGCTCACTAACATCTTTTTCACTCGAATCTTTTTCTTCAAGATCACTTGCTTTTCCACTCTTTCTTTTATATCAATCTCTTTTTCAACTCTTTCCTTTTGTAAACATTCTTTTTCTTTTTCAATGTCTTTTTTGATTTTGTTTTCTTGTTCACTTTCTAATCTTTGTTTTTTCTCTCGATTTCATTCAAGATCCTCTTATTTTCTCTCATAATCTTTTCTTGCCTCTCTTTTCTTTTGATCTCTTTTTTTTCATCTTTTTCTTTTCTCATTTTCTTTCTACAAGAGGTTACAAAAGATTCAGGAGAATAATCATTTTGTTCAAAAGAAGAAAAATCATTTACATATGATTCACGAACAGTCCTTCGTGAAGATCCCTCTGTGGATGTTTTCTTTAGAGTTCTTGAAGAGGTGTATCTTTTATCTCGCACATCTTCTCGGAAGGATTCAAAATCAAAATCGGCTTCTCTTCTTTTTGAATTCCTTGATGAAAAGGAATCTCGATCGTAATCTCTTCTTGAGTATTCGTTGGATGTGTATCTCAGTGATGCTCTCGAATCCACTTTTTGACTTGATAACATTTGTTCCCGTTGGTCTCTTTTCTCCACACGGTCTAATCTCTCATGCAATTTGTCAAACTTAGTCTTCACCATTCTTCGCATTTCTTGCACCAAATATTGATAATCTGATTCGGTAAATTCTTTGCAAGACATGATTGTTATCACTGAAAAGGAAAATTGTTAAGTAAAATAGAAATAAAGTCCTCACTACAAAACCCTCACGAGTTCACTCAGAAAGAAAGAAGGAAAGTGACACTCACGCTCATGTTGAAGTAATGGACATGGTCCATATGGCAATAAAAGTCGAGAAACAATTGAAGCGGAAGGGAGCTAATCGAGCCTATCCATCATCTTCTGCTAACAAGTGGAGTTAAGGGCCGAACAAAACTCCCATTCATTCCAAGGAACCTATCATAGCCACTAAATCCAATCAACCAAGTGGCGAGGCAAGTAAGAACAAGAACGAACCTACTTCCAATCATTCTCGAGATATTAGGTGTTTCAAGTATCAAGCGAGGGGACACATTGCTAGTCAATGTCCCAATCGTCGGGTGATGGTGGTTTGACCAAATGGTGAACTTGAGTCTAAAGATGAAAAGGAGGAAGAACCTAAAAACCCCACCGACGAAGAAGAACTTGAGATGCCCGTCAAAGAAGAGATTCTCATTGTGAAATGAAGTTTAAACATCCAAGGAGTCCATGATGAACAACAACAAGAAAACATTTTTCACATTTGCTCCATGTTCAAGGTAAAGCGTGCAGCTTGATAATCGGCAGGGGAGTTGCACCAACGTCACGAGTACCATGCTCATTGAAAGACTCGGCTTAACCACGACAAAGCATCCAAATCCTTTGATACGAACTCACTTCGGTGATGATTTGAGTCGTTTGTTGCCCGATTGTTAAAATGGAGAAGTATCGTTCTTGAACGGAGTATTGGTCAAATTCGGCTAAGTAAGGCTTTAAACAAAAGGGGTATGTGATAGTTTAAGATAATTAAGGGATATGGTTTGGTTTAACAAAGGAACTCGAGTGGTTTGAAAAATGGTAATGTGGATGGCTCAAATGGCTTTAAGCTCAAGAAAGAACTAGTACTAAAATAGAGTACTAACCCAAATCTTATAGGACACTTAAAGGTGGATAGAAAGATAGATAAACCTTGACACACTATCTATATGGAGATAGGAACCAATCGGTATAAGGGTGAATGCCACACTCTGTTTAAGAGTGATAAGTTCAGAAAGAATAGGATGACGCCACTAGCAAGCTAGATAAGTCATGCTAAGTCTAAAACGAAATAGGAGAGTTGAAAAAACTCACAAAATGTTATAAACATTAATCAAAGGATCAAAAGTCTTTCTAACCAAAATAATGTCTTCTTACAATCTATGTATAGAACTGTTATGACTATTCAAATGCCTATTTGTTACCTTTCACCTTTAGCAATTAACTATTTTCACTTAGTCTGAGCTAGCTGAATCTTTAATTAATGTGTTTAATTTAGCTTATCATGATATTTATGATGTCTAGTTCATGCTCTTAACATGTTCTATCGAATATACATTGGGATTTAATGTGTTCATGTTTCTTGTAGGTTCAGCCGAATGTATTGAGTACATTTAATGAGATTCATGCACGGCTAGGTATATGATTATAAGAGTCATGGTTGAACGAATTTATGCATGGTGGGCTCATTATTTGATGCAAGCACACCCCAAAATTCTCCTAGCTCAAGCATGGACCAAATCGTGTTGCCCCAAGGTCCCATTACGCGAGCACGAGCTAAAGCATTTAAAGATCACGTTTCAGCCTTAATCGAACATATATGGGATGAATGGCCGAGCACATTAAAGAAGCTCAAGTCAGCTCAACGAAAACTCCATGCATTCTTTCACAAGCTGACCTTAGCTTCTATTCAGTTCCAAGAGCTCAACTCAGCCTTTACTAGCCCAATTGAGCTCAACTTTAATTTTTATTTAATTGCATAATGCTGGAATAAATTAAATAAGTTAGTTAATTTAGTTTATGTTAGCTCAAATAAATTAATTATGTTTTAATTGGTATAAATTTGGACCTTTTAATTAGATATGATGCTGTCTTAAGTTAGCTTAATTTAATAGCTAATTAATTTAGTTGAAGACCGATTTAAAATGTGCTGCTCATTAACCCCAGCCAATTTTTGCTATTGAATTTGTCCAAGTTCCAGCCGATTTAATACATGTCTTAACTTTGCATAATTAACTTGTCCTAGCTGATATGAGCTCACCTCGGCTTGATTTGAGTCGTTTGTAAATTGCCTGATACGATCGCGACCTGGAGTGCATCAAGTTCGAGCAAGGACTCAATGGTGCTGCCTCAAGGACCAATTACGCGAGCTCGAGCTAAGCAATTCAAGGAGGCCGTTTCGGCCTTAGTTAATCAAGTGTGAGGCGAGGCTTTGGTTGGAGAAATAGATCGAGTTGGGACCAGCTTAATAAAGTGTCCTTGCAACATTTTGCAAACTAATTTCAGCTCAATTTCCGCTCCTTGAACCCGTTCCAACTAAATTGAATTTTTATTTATTTCTTGATACGATCCGCCTCGGGGTGAGTCGAGTCGTATGTGAGTTTGCCCGATCGTCTACGAAGAAGTAGTGTTCGATTTGTTCAAAAGGATGTTTTAACGTAAATAATGGCGGAAGCTATGTAAAAGGATTCAAAGATGGGTTTATAGATATGAAGTTTATGTAGATGGATTTATGGATATAAAGTTTTTGTAGGTTTGGTTATAATGAAACGAAAAGATGGAATGGAATGGAAATGAAAATGATCTCAAAAACAAACACGAACTAATATTAGAAAATATTGACCCAAATGTTTATAAGTTTTCAAGGTGGTCGGAAGGAGAATATGAGAACCTTGACCCACTACTTAGCAAAGTAGGAACCTTGGCATGTTTGAACACCACACTACGAGTAGTGATAAGTTCGGTTTTCAACAAAGAAAATGGATGACACAACTAGAACCCTAGGTAGCCAACAAATCTTTGAACGAAAATAGAGAAAAGTTTGCCTCACAAATTTGGCAGAATATCATTAACAAAAATATTCCAAAAAGTAGTCTTCCAAAAGGCTTGGTTACAAGAATTTATAAGGCTAAAATGAGCTAGCCGAATGGTCACATAGTAAAGTGCTATTAAAGGGCTAATTATAAATTAAAGACTTTTGAAATTCTAGAGTCAATAACTCCTCTCTTCAACTAGCTGAATTAATGTCCTTAAAGGCTTGAAAAATGACTCTTGATTTTCCCTTTGGCTAGTTGAATAGACTCCAACCACTTTAATGATATTTGCAATGCCTAAATTGTCCATTAAGTAGCAAAAAAAACGTTGGGGTATTTGAACAAGCTGCTACCAGATTTTAAAGGACATGAAATGCTCCTTTAAACTCTCTTTTAATGATGCTTAATGCTTCCTTTATAACAGCCCCCTCTTTTGTAACCAAAATAACTTGAAAAGTCTCCTTTATTGAATGCGTAACAGTCTTTGTGAATTGAAAAGTCACCTGCAATTAAAACATATGTAACCGTCACATTTATTCAATTATTAAGCTTTAAACAAATTAACAACTACGTAAATAAATGAACACACACTTATGCATCATTTATTCCAACAACTAGTTAATTAAAAGAAGTATTTAATGAACTTTAACTCATGCACCAATAAATTAACCTAGTAACTAGATTAATTAAAGAAGCAACTCATTAAATTAAATTCATCAAATAAACTCATTTAATTAAACTAAGATGAGTTGTATTAATTACCAGCAACTCACTTATTAAACTAAGAGGCTTAAATGCAAGTATTAAAATGCAAACTAAATGCAAAGCTAAAAGAAATAAATAAAAGTTCAATTTAGTTGGAACGGGTTCAAGGAGCGGAAATTGAGCTGAATTTAGTTTGCAAAATGTTGCAAGGACACTTTATTAAGCTGGTCCCAACTCGATCTATTTCTCCAACCAAAGCCTCGCCCCACACTTAATTAACTAAGGCCGAAATGGCCTCCTTGAATTGCTTAGCTCGAGCTCGCGTAATTGGTCTTGAGGCAGCACCATTGAGTCCTTGCTCGAACTTGATGCACTCCAGGTCGCGATCGTATCATTCCCCCCCTCTTTTAGGCGACTTGTCCTCAAGTCGAGCCGTTTGTCCATGGGAGAACTTTGACTCATGCATGGTTTTCCTCGGTCAAATGGGATGAAAGATGTCACACAAACCTGAAAAATTTTTACCACAGCCAATAAAAAGAAACTCAAAGGAGTCAGATTCAAATGTGTTCGATAATTCATAAAAAATTCATTCAATTGAACATATGCCAAAAATCTCAATTGGTCAAAGCAAGCATACGTAAATTTATCAAAGAGTTTCGCTAGACCAACGTTGCAAACATGAAGACTAAGTTGGATCAAGGTATAATTGGTTGTAAACGATGGCAGGCACTTAAACACATTATTCCTCATCCAAAACATTTCAATATGTTTATTCAAAAATAACAATTCATGGGCATGTACACGCAAAGTGTACCATGGCCAATTGGAAACTAAATCACTCTTTCGGTTATTAACAACATAATTTGTGTAATCACTTTCCAACACAAACGGATCACTACTAGGCCAAAGACAACAATCAATCACAACAAGGTACAAACAATTTCCAAACATCAAACCATCAAAAAGATTTTCAACAACATTCGAATAGAGTAAAGGTATTTGAAAATTTTCGTAAACTTTACCTTGTCGATCTTGAAGAGAAGAAAATTTATGTTCGGTTTTACCTTTTTCAAACAAGATGAATCTTCTCTCTTTAGACAGATAATGTAAAACAAACCTTTTATCTCGATCAACTTGGGTGGGTGACGAAGCACCATGACAGCTCATGCTTTTTAAAGGGTTACATTCACAAAAATGTAAAAGGTTAGTTTCAATAGGAGGTATGGACTGAAAAGAAAAAATAAATCATCATTGAAATTTGATTCAAGTCCCAAAGCATAAGTCGATCTTACCTTCTCAAAATGGAACGAAAATTTTAGATGTGGCCAAACAAGGTAATTAGTAAACGAATCAAAATTGAAACCCAAATCATTGAATTTCACCTTCTTATTAAAAGTTCGAACATCAAGCAAACATAATTTGAATGCAAATGATGCAAAGTGCTTAATGTTTCCATAAAATGAATTCATGTAGCAAATACCAGGCTTGAACACACGAACTTGGTCATTTGATTTAGCAGGCAACATGTTAAATAAGGAAAATATAATCAACTCATCGCATGATTCAAATTTCACTCGTTCAATTAGACTTGAAAAATTGGCACAACCAAACATATTCATTTTATCACCAAAGAAACGATACAACATGTTATCATGGAAGTAAATCAAAGGAAACTTAAACATGCAAATACTCTAACAATCTTGCATCGTAATTTCTACTCGAACAGATAGATCAAAGCATGGAAATCTCGCACAAAATTTCAGAGATTTATCTTGAAAAACAAAGTCAAACAGATCAATTATTTCATGCAAAAAACTTTTAACGCATATATCGAGCAAAGAAGTTGTGATCATGCGACCTTTCAAAAATTCAAATCCATCACAAATCATTTGAATAGGCACGTTTAAACAGAAAGATGAATTCAAAGAATTTTTATAATCAAACAAATCAAAACGTGAAAAACTACTATCACACACATTCACAATTTGCACAGGATGAACCAATCCAACAGAATCAACAGAATTGTCGTTATAAAACATGTCATAAAACGGAATCTTCATGGCATCTTTTGAATCAACATCGTTAACATTAATATATGAACAACAATTAGCCAAATCAAAAGATGGAAATTTTTCAAAAGTTATGCCATCAAAACCTTTATGAGTAATTTTTAAATCAAGCGACCTTGACTCGATAAACAAAGATTCCTTACCTTCCTTACCTTCGATTTCCAATGGGTGGCGGTCGTCCACGAACTTACCTTCTTCAAACAACTGAAAACGCCTCTCATTTTGAAGGTATCGGAGTTGGATTTGGTCGCACAGACTTTTAGGAACCTGAAAAGAAAGATCACAAAAAGATTGAGCAGAAGTGTTAGTAGAAAGAATCCTCGCTTGCTCACTAACATCGTTTTCACTCGATTCTATTTCTTTTGAATCACTCATTTCTTTTATCTCAATTTCTTTTTCCACTCTTTTTTCTTGTTCACATTCTTTCTCTCTCTCAAACTCTTTTTCATTCTCTTTTTCAATCTCATTTTCTTTTTCACTCTCAATCTCTTTTTCTTTTTCTTTCATTTCTTTGTTTCTTTTCTAGATTTCATTCAAGATTCTCTCATTTTCTCTCATAATCTTTTCTTGCCTCTCTTTTCTTTTGATCTCTTTTTGCTTTTCGTCTTCTTCTTTTCTCGCTTGCTTTTTACAAGAGGTTACAAAAGATTTAGGAGAAAAATCATTTTGTTCAAAAGAAGAAAAATCATTTACATAGGATTCACGAACAATCCTTCGTGAAGATCTTTCCATGGCTATTTTCTTTGGAGCTCTTGAAGAGGTGTATCTTTCATCTCGCACGTCTTCTCGGAAGGATTCAAAATCAAAATTAGCTTCTCTTCGTCTTGGTCAGACAACTTCAGGAGTTCTTTCTCTTTGATTTCTTGTTTCGACTTGGAATAGACGATCTTCAAGGGGATTTAATCTCTCGTAATAATGCTTGCATGTTCAAATCTGGGACATTGCGAACAGGTTGTTGTACAGGATGATCTTCCATGTTAGGATCAGATTCTTGTGACATTGAGTTTAGTAAAGAACCTCACAACAAAAACCTCACTAGTCACTCACAAGAAAATTTTATTGGCACTCACACTCGTGTTTTACGCTCGAGAATAGGCTTTTATCTCCACTCTATTGCGCTCACAACTCTCGTGCCTTTTCTTTCTTTACCTTTCTCGTGATTTACGTAGCAGATTAGCCAAGGCTTAACCTTAGTCTAGGTGGTGGGTTTCAAATGAATAACAAAGGATGATGTGATTTACAACTGGGTAGGCTTACAAGAAAGAAATTAATTCGGGTATAGTGTGGCGAAAAGGTCAAGGATGGAAGTGGATGAGAGGGAAAAAGTTTCAGGATTGAAAAATGGAGAAGGAGTAAAACTATGTTCAAATTTTCAGATTTTGTTTTTTTTTCAATTTTTTTGAAACTTACTTGATGAGTCACAGACTATTCCTGGAGTAATTTTGAATGCTCGTACTCCTTGTTTTTATAGCTCTGATACCAAATGATATGATCCGCCTCGAGGTGAGTCGAGTCGTATGTGAGTTTGCCCGATCGTCTACGAAGAAGTAGCGTTCGATTTGTTCAAAAGGATGTTTTAACGTAAATAATGGCGGAAGCTATGTAAAAGGATTCAAAGATGGGTTTATGGATATGAAGTTTATGTAGATGGATTTATGGATATAAAGTTTTTGTAGGTTTGGTTATAATGAAACGAAAAGATGGAATGGAATGGAAATGAAAATGATCTCAAAAACAAACACGAACCAATATTAGAAAATATTGACCCAAATGTTTATAAGTTTTCAAGGTGGTGGGATGGAGAATATGAGAACCTCAACCCACTACTTAGCAAAGTAGGAACCTTGGCATGTTTGAGCATACACACTACGAGTAGTGATAAGTTCGGTTTTCAACAAAGAAAATGGATGACACAACTAAAACCCTAGGTAGCCAACAAATCTTTGAGCAAAGCAGAGAAAAGTTTGCCTCACAAATTTGGCGAATATCATTAACAAAAATATTCCAAAAAGTAGTCTTCCAAAAGGCTTGGTTACAAGAATTTATAAGGCTAAAATGAGCTAGCCGAATGGTCACATAGTAAAGTGCTATTAAAGGGCTAATTATAAATTAAAGACTTTTGAAATTCTAGAGTCAATAACTCCTCTCTTCAACTAGCTGAATTAATGTCCTTAAAGGCTTGAAAAATGACTCTTGATTTTCCCTTTGGCTAGTTGAATAGACTCCAACCACTTTAATGATATTTGCAATGCATAAATTGTCCATTAAGTAGCAAAAAAACCGTTGGGGTATTTGAACAAGCTGCTACCAGATTTTAAAGGACATGAAATGCTCCTTTAAACTCTCTTTTAATGATGTTAATACTTCCTTTATAACAGCCCCTCTTTTGTAACCAAAATAACTTGAAAAGTCTCCTTTATTGAATCTTAACAGCCTTTGTGAATTGAAAAGTCACCTACAATTAAAACATATGTAACCGTCACATTTATTCAATTATTAAGCTTTAAACAAATTAACAACTACGTAAATAAATTAACACACACTTATACATCATTTATTCCAACAACTAGTTAATTAAAAGAAGTATTTAATGAACTTTAACTCATGCACCAATAAATTAACCTAGTAACTAGATTAATTAAAGAAGCAACTCATTAAATTAAATTCATCAAATAAACTCATTTAATTAAACTAAGATGAGTTGTATTAATGACCAGCAACTCATTTATTAAACTAAGAGGCTTAAATGCAAGTATTAAAATGCAAACTAAATGCAAAGCTAAAAGAAATAAATAAAAGTTCAATTTAGTTGGAACGGGTTCAAGGAGCGGAAATTGAGCTGAATTTAGTTTGCAAAATGTTGCAAGGACACTTTATTAAGCTGGTCCCAACTCGATCTATTTCTCCAACCAAAGCCTTGCCCCACACTTGATTAACTAAGGCCGAAATGGCCTCCTTGAATTGCTTAGCTCGAGCTCGCGTAATTGGTCCTTGAGGCAGCACCATTGAGTCCTTGCTCGAACTTGATGCACTTCAGGTCGCGATCGTATCATTTCTTTTAGCTTTGCATTTAGTTTGCATTTTAATACTTGCATTTAAGCCTCTTAGTTTAATAAATGAGTTGCTGGTCATTAATACAACTCATCTTAGTTTAATTAAATGAGTTTATTTAATGAATTTAATTTAATGAGTTGCTTCTTTAATTAATCTAGTTACTAGGTTAATTATTTGGTGCATGAGTTAAAGTTCATTAAATACTTCTTTTAATTAACTAGTTGTTGGAATAAATGATGCATAAGTGTGTGTTCATTTATTTACGTAGTTGTTAATTTGTTTAAAGTTTAATAATTGAATAAATGTGACGGCTACATATGTTTTAATTGCAGGTGACTTTTCAATTCACAAAGGCTGTTACGCATTCAATAAAGGAGACTTTTCAAGTTATTTTGGTTACAAAAGAGGGGGCTGTTATAAAGGAAGCATTAAGCATCATTAAAAGAGAGTTTAAAGGAGCATTTCATGTCCTTTAAAATCTGGTAGCAGCTTGTTCAAATACCCCAACGTTTTTTTTGCTACTTAATGGACAATTTATGCATTGTAAATTTCATTAAAGTGGCTGGAGTCTATTCAACTAGCCAAAGGGAAAATCAAGAGTCATTTTTCAAGCCTTTAAGGACATTAATTCAGCTAGTTAAAGAGAGGAGTTATTGACTCTAGAATTTCAAAAGTCTTTGATTTATAATTAGCCCTTTAATAGCACTTTACTATGTGACCATTCGGCTAGCTCATTTTAGCCTTATAAATTCTTGTAACCAAGCCTTTTGGGGATACTATTTTTTTTTGGAATATTTTTGTTAATGATATTCTGCCAAATTTGTGAGGCAAACTTTTCTCTATTTTCGTTCAAGGATTTGTTGGCTACCTAGTGTTCTAGTTGTGTCATCCATTTTCTTTGTTGAAAACTGAACTTTATCACTACTCGTAGTGTGCCGTTCAAACATACCAAGGTTCCTACTTTTCTAAGTAGCGGGTCGAGGTTCTCATATTCTCCATCTGACCATCTTGAAAACTTATAAACATTTGGGTCAATATTTTTTAATATTGGTTCGTGTTTGTTTTTTTAGATCATTTTCATTTCCATTCCATTCCATCTTTTCGTTTCATTATAACCAAACCTACAAAAACTTTATATCCATAAACCCATCTACATAAACTTCATATCCATAAACCCATCTTTGAATCCTTTTACATAGCTTTAGCCATTATTTACGTTAAAACATCCTTTTGAACAAATCGAACGCTACTTCTTCATAGACGATCGGGCAAACTCACATACGACTCGACTCACCCCGAGGCGGATCGTATCATTTGGTATCAGAGCTACAAAAACAAGGAGTACGAGCATTCAAAATTACTCCAGGAATAGTCTGTGACTCATCAAGTAAGTTTCAAAAAAAAATCAAAAAAAATTCAAAAAAATTGAAAAAAAAAACAAAATCTAAAAATTTGAACATAGTTTTACTCCTTCTCCATTTTTCAATCCTGAAACTTTTACCCTCTCTCATCCACTTCCATCCTTGACTTTTTCGCCACACTATACCCAAATTAATTTCTTTCTTATAAGCCTACCTAGTTTTTAAATCACATCATCCTTTGTTACCCATTTGAAACAGACCACCTAGACTAAGGTTAAGCCTTGGCGAATCTGCTTACGAAATCACGAGAAAGGTAAAGAAAGGTAAAAGGCACGAGAGTTTTGAGCGCAATAGAGTGGAGATAAAAGCCTATTCTCGAGCGTAAAACACGAGTGTGAGTGCCAATAAAATTTTCTTGTGAGTGACTAGTGAGGTTTTTGTTGTGAGGTTCTTTACTAAACTCAATGTCACAAGAATCTGATCCTAACATGGAAGATCATCCTATACGACAACCTGTTCGCAACGTCCCAGATTTGAACATGCAAGCATTATTACGAGAGATGGAAAGACTTTTAGATAGAAGATTAAATCCCCTTGAAGATCGTCTATTCCAAGTCGAAGCAAGAGAGCAACACGAAAGAACTCCTGAAGTTGTCCGACCTAGACAGGAGAGGCCAAATCAACAAGGGGAAAGACAAAGAGATCAAGATGATGCTGTAAATGATCATAGTGATCTTGAAAGTGGTCAAGATTCGAATGCAAGTAATCGCCAGAGGGAACCACGACACCGAGATCGGGGACGTGAAGATGATGATCTTAAGAACATCAAACTTTCTATACCACCGTTCCAAGGTAGATCAGATCCGGAGGCCTATCTTGAGTGGGAAAAGAAGATCAAGTTGGTGTTTGATTGTCATAACTATTCTGAAAACAAAAAGGTGAAGTTAGCAGCAATTGAATTTTTGGATTATGCCATGATTTGGTGGGATCAACTAACTACTAGCCGGAGACGTAATGGAGAACAATCGATCTCTACATGGACCGAGATGAAGGCAGTCCTGAGGCGACGATTTATCCCTTCTTACTACCACCGGGAGTTGCACAAAAACTTCAAAATCTTACACAAGGGACCAAAAGCGTCGAAGACTACTATAAGGAGATGGAAATTGCAATGATTCGGGCAGATGTTCAAGAGGATTCTGAAGCAACAATGGCATGATTTTTGGCCGGATTAAACCGAGACATTGCAAATGTCGTCGAGCTTCAACACTATCTTGAAGTGGTGGACATGGTTCATATGGCTATCAAGGTAGAAAAGCAACTTAAGCGTAAAGGCTCAAATCGAGGTTTTTCCACTTCTAACACATCCAAGTGAGGCCAAAGTTCAAGTAGAGGTTTTTCAACATCTCAAGGAAAGGATTCTATGGCACTTTCGAAACCAAACAAGCCTAATATTGAAACAAACAAAGGTAAGGCACCCGAGGTTTCTATCAATCGTAATCGTGACGTTAAATGTTTCAAATGTCTAGGAAGGGGGCACATAGCCAGTCAGTGCCCAAATCGAAGAACTATGGTGATTCGTGCCGATGGTGAAATCGAGACGGAGGATGAAGAAGAAAAGGAGTCTGAATCGGTTTACAAACCGAGGAGGACTTAGAACAACTTGTGGAAGGTGAACTACTCGTTGTCAAAAGGAGTCTTAGTCTCCAAGGCATGGATAATGAGCTACAACGGAGAACATATTTCATACCCGATGCTTGGTTGGAGGAAAAGTCATTGTGTCATCATCGGCGGTGGTAGTTGTACAAACGTAGCAAATACGATGATGGTTGAAAACTTCGGTTTGCCAACTACTAAGCATCCGAGCCCCTACAAACTTCAGTGGCTCAATGACGGTGGAGAACTTAAAGTGACCAAGCAAGTACTAGTTTCTTTCACCATTGGAAAGTACTCGGACGGAGTGTTATGTGACGTTGTTCCAATGCATGCGGGCCATCTACTCCTTGGACGTCCGTGGCAGTTTGATCGGCGAGTGCTACACGACGGGTATACCAATCGGTATATTTTCAAGTTTATGGGAAGAATGTTGCATTGGCACCGTTAACTCCCAAACAAGTTTACGATGATCAATTGAAGTTGAAAGCATCCATCGAACAAATGAGAGAGAAAGAAAAAGAAGATTGTAAAAAAATAAAAGAGGAAAAAAATCAGAAAAAGAAAACAAAAGAGAGTGAAAAGAAAATTAGTAAAGAAAAAGAAAAAAAAGAGAAGGAAATTGAAAAAATGAGTGTCTTTGCAAAAGTTAATGATATTCGAAAAGCGTTAGTAATGAATCATCCCGTTCTTGTACTCATGTACAAAGAAACCTTGTTTTCTACTAACGAATTACCCGACACTCTACCTTCTTCTGTTTTGTCTTTGTTGCAGGATTTTAAAGATGTTTTCCCGGAGGAAATCCCAAATGGTTTACCACCGCTTCGTGGAATTGAACATCAAATAGATTTTATACCGGGAGCTGCTATCCCAAACCGTCTCGCTTATCGAGCCAATCCAGAAGAGACTAAAGAATTGCAATGGCAAGTCAATGATCTGTTGCAAAAAGGTTACGTTAGAGAGAGTCTTAGTCCTTGTGCTGTACCTGTTTTACTAGTACCGAAAAAAGATGGAACATGGCGAATGTGCGTAGATTGTCGAGCCGTAAATAAGATCACCATCAAATGCCGTCATCCAATTCCTCGCCTTGATGATATGCTTGATGAACTCAGTGGAGCTAAGGTATTTTCGAAAATTGACCTAAAAAGTGCTACCACCAGATTCGGATGCGAGAAGGTGATGAGTGGAAAACGGCATTTAAGACCAAGCATGGGCTGTACGAATGGTTGGTCATGCCTTTTGGACTAACCAATGCCCCTAGCACATTTATGAGGCTAATGAATTACGTGTTAAGGACTTTTATCGGTAAGTTTTGTGTTGTGTATTTTGACGACATATTGATATATAGCAAATCCATCGAAGATCATGTAAGGCATCTTAAATCTGTTTTAGAAGTTTTACGTAAAGAAACATTATATGCTAACCTTAAAAAGTGTTCTTTACATTACGATAAAGTTGTCTTTTTAGGCTTTGTGGTTAGCGCGGAAGGTCTCGAAGTAGACCAAGAAAAGATCAAGGCCATTCAAGATTGGCCAAGGCCAACTAGTATTACGCAAGTCCGGAGTTTTCATGGCCTAGCAAGTTTCTACCGATTATTTGTTCCTAATTTCAGCACCATTGCTGCTCCTCTTACGAACGTCATTAAGAAGAACTCTACTTTCTTTTGGAATGATGAGCAAGAAAAGTCGTTTGTCAAAATTAAGAATTTTCTTACTAATGCTCCTTTACTTGCTCTTCCAGATTTTTTGAAGATTTTCGAGATTGAGTGTGATGCCTCAGGCGTTGGAATAGGTGCTGTTTTAACACAAGAAGGACGACCTGTGGCTTATTTTAGCGAAAAGATTAGTGGAGCTGTACTCAACTATCCTGTATATGATAAAGAGATGTACGCGCTCATACGAGCTCTTGAGACATTGCAACATTATTTATGGCCAAAGGAGTTTGTTATACACTCAGATCATGAAGCTTTAAAGCACATCAAAGGCCAACACAAATTAAACCGACGTCATGCAAAATGGGTGGAGTTTCTTGAATCATTTCCTTATGTTATAAAATACAAAAAAGGTAAAGATAACATAGTGGCTGATACACTTTCAAGAAGGTATACTCTTTTGACATATTTGGACTCCAAAATTCTTGGTTTTGCTTTGATAAAAGACTCTTATGCTAACGATTTTGATTTTGGTGAGATCTTTGTAGCGTGCGAGAATGGTGTGTTTGAAAACTTTTATAGGTATGAAGGCTTTCTTTTCAAAGAAAGTAAACTCTGTGTTCCTTGTGGCTCTGTTCGAGATTTATTAGTGCACGAAGCCCATAGAGGCGGACTTATGGGACACTTTAGAGTCAACAAGACGCTTGCAACACTTCAAGAACACTTCTATTGGCCGCGAATGCGCAAATATGTGGAACAAGTTTGCAAGAGGCGTATAGCTTGTAAAAAGGCTAAATCAAAGGTTCAACCCCATGGTTTATATACGCCATAACCTATTCCTGAAGCCCCGTGGGTTGATATCTCCATGGACTTTGTTCTTGGACTACCGTGCACAAAAAGGGGGAAGGATTCTATCTTTGTGGTTGTTGATCGTTTTTCAAAAATATCTCATTTTATTGCTTGCACTAAAACTGATGACGCTGTTCATGTTTCAAATTTGTTTTTCAGAGACATTGTACGACTTCATGGTATTCCTTGTACTATTGTGTCGGATCGTGATGCAAAATTTTTGAGCCACTTTTGGAGGTCTTTGTGGGGAAAATTGGAACCAAATTATTATTCTCTACCACCAGCCAACCCCAGACCGATGGTCAAACGGAAGTCATCAATAGAGTATTGTCTACATTACTACGGGCCATCATCTGTAAAAATTTGAAGTCTTGGGAAGATTGCTTACCACATATCGAGTTTGCTTACAATCGCTCCGTCCATTCTGCTACGAAATATTTGCCTTTTGAAATTGTATATGGTTTCAATCCATTGACACCTTTAGATTTATTACCTTTGCCTACTGATCGACTGGTTCATGCAGATGCCAAGAAAAAGGTTGATTTTGTCAAGGAATTACATCAAAAGGTACGAGCTAATATTGAGGCAAGAATCGAGTCTTACGTGCGTAATGCTAACAAGGGACGAAAGCAAGTGGTCTTTGAACCCGGAGAGTGGGTTTGGGTTCACACGCGCAAGGAGCGTTTTCCAGCTCAACGAAAATCAAAATTATTACCTAGAGGAGTTGGTCCTTTCCAAATTCTTGAGCGCATAAATGAAAACTCTTACAAACTCGATTTGCTTGGTGAATTTAACGTTAGTGCAACTTTTAATGTGTCAGATTTAACCCCTTTTGATACAAATTTTGACTTGAGGACAAGTCATTTCAAAGAGGGGGGAATGATACGATCGCGACCTGGAGTGCATCAAGTTCGAGCAAGGACTCAATGGTGCTGCCTCAAGGACCAATTACGCGAGCTCGAGCTATGCAATTCAAGGAGGCCGTTTCGGCCTTAGTTAATCAAGTGTGGGGGGAGGCTTTGGTTGGAGAAATAGATCGAGTTGGGACCAGCTTAATATAAAGTGTCCTTACAACATTTTGCAAACTAATTTCAGCTCAATTTCTGCTCCTTGAACCCGTTCCAACTAAATTGAATTTTTATTTATTTCTTTTAGCTTTGCATTTAGTTTGCATTTTAATACTTGCATTTAAGCCTCTTAGTTTAATAAATGAGTTGCTGGTCATTAATACAACTCATCTTAGTTTAATAAATAAGTTGCTGGTCATTAATACAACTCATCTTAGTTTAATTAAATGAGTTTATTTAATGAATTTAATTTAATGAGTTGCTTCTTTAATTAATCTAGTTACTAGGTTAATTTATTGGTGCATGAGTTAAAAGTTCATTAAATACTTCTTTTAATTAACTAGTTGTTGGAATAAATGATGCATAAGTGTGTGTTCATTTATTTACGTAGTTGTTAATTTGTTTAAAGTTTAATAATTGAATAAATGTGACGGTTACATATGTTTTAATTGCAGGTGACTTTTCAATTCACAAAGGCTGTTACGCATTCAATAAAGGAGACTTTTCAAGTTATTTTGGTTACAAAAGAGGGGGCTGTTATAAAGGAAGCATTAAGCATCATTAAAAGAGAGTTTAAAGGAGCATTTCATGTCCTTTAAAATCTGGTAGCAACTTGTTCAAATACCCCAACGTTTTTTGCTACTTAATGGACAATTTATGCATTGCAAATTTCATTAAAGTGGCTGGAGTCTATTCAACTAGCCAAAGGGAAAATCAAGAGTCATTTTTCAAGCCTTTAAGGACATTAATTCAGCTAGTTAAAGAGATGAGTTATTGACTCTAGAATTTCAAAAGTCTTTGATTTATAATTAGCCCTTTAATAGCACTTTACTATGTGACCATTCGGCTAGCTCATTTTAGCCTTATAAATTCTTGTAACCAAGCCTTTTGGGGATACTACTTTTTTTTGGAATATTTTTGTTAATGATATTCTGCCAAATTTGTGAGGCAAACTTTTCTCTGTTTTCGTTCAAAGATTTGTTGGCTACCTAGTGTTCTAGTTGTGTCATCCATTTTCTTTGTTGAAAACCGAACTTATCACTACTCGTAGTGTGGCGTTCAAACATACCAAGGTTCCTACTTTTCTAAGTAGCGGGTCGAGGTTCTCATATTCTCCATCTGACCACCTTGAAAACTTATAAACATTTGGGTCAATATTTTCTAATATTGGTTCGTGTTTGTTTTTTTAGATCATTTTCATTTCCATTCCATTCCATCTTTTCGTTTCATTATAACCAAACCTACAAAAACTTTATATCCATAAATCCATCTACATAAACTTCATATCCATAAACCCATCTTTGAATCCTTTTACATAGCTTTCGCCATTATTTACGTTAAAACATCCTTTTGAACAAATCGAACGCTACTTCTTCGTAGACGATCGGGCAAACTCACATACGACTCGACTCACCCCGAGGCGGATCGTATCATTGCCTGATCATCTACGAGAAAGTGTCGATGAGAATTGGATGAAGAAAGTTATTTCAGTTTAAAGAGGCTTGGATGTCTAAGTTAGGTTCAAAAGTGGTTAATAAATTAGGTTCAAGAAAGAGAAGAGTTAGGATATTTGGTAGGTTGTTTCGGTTCGAAAAAGGAACGAAATATGGTTGATTGAAGTACTTGGGTAATGGATGAAAATATGGCAAGATTGGTCCTAAGAATAAGTTGAACCGATATTAGCAAATATCGACCCAAGACTTATTAGTTCTTAAGATGGAATGGTTGAAACAAGATAGACCTCGACCCATTATCTAGGCAGATAGGAACCTCGGTATAAAGTGTTTTGAACGCCACACTAAAAGCTAGTGATAAGTTCAGTTTCGTAAAAGAAAGAGGTTGACGCCACTACTAGGTAGATAAGCCAACAAAATCTTAAACGAGACTTAGAGAAGGAAATTCTCAGAAGAACAAAGGTTTGACTATAAATTTGGCAAAAAGTCCTTTTATATAGAAATGGGTAAACTATTTATAGTTCAACATGTGTAGCCGAATGGACAAATTAGCTAGCTTAAAGACTAAGTAATTTCGGCTATGAACTAATGATACGAGCACGCCCTGCGAACTTTATCGAGCAAGTCTGTCAAGCCGAGCAATGACATGTTGGCAAGCTGATCCAAGCTCGTTTCCAGCTCCATGAGCTCCGTCCAACTCAAATCCAGCTTATTCGAGCTCAATCCATCTTGCCTGAGCTAAACCGAGCTCACTCCTAGCTCACTTTCAACTCACGAGCTAAACCTTAGCTCAACTTCAGCTTAGGAGTTTAGCCTCAGCTCAACTTTAGCTCATGAGCTAAAGCTTAGCTCATTTTAGTTTAAACTCGGTTTTGTCTTTAATGCATTAAATACAAATTTGCACATATTTATTTAAGCATTAAACTTGTCTTATATTAATATTTGTAATTAATATGCCACAGTCATTACATAAATTGATTATGTTCACATAGCTGAATTAATGCATGACATTAATGTGTTCACATCATGCCTAATTTATGAGTGTCCATGAGATATCTTAATGACTTGTTTATTTCATGTAGGTACATCCCTTTGGACGGTACAATGTATGGATGAAGAAACATCTCTTTTGGGCATTCCACACTCGTGAATGAAGAAGTATTAAATGCTGGTGCATGTACGGCTAGATGCAAGGTTTCTACAAATTCATGCATGTGTCGAATGCATGTATGGACATTAAAGGCTGGTCCATGAATGGATCAAATGCATGGGATGATAGAATGCATGAATGGCTTAAGTGCATGTATGGTGGCTGTCTCCTAACTTTCCAAGGCACTTATTCGGCCAAGAAGTAGCTATTCACACTTTGAATTGACCCATAAGCTACTACACATGCATGGATGGGTTCAAGAACGTCCAAAGGAAGGAATTAACTCAATAATTCAACACATTGATTGAATTAAGTGTATGCACAAAGGGGAGAACGAATTTACTAGGTTCATGCTGCCATTTATGAACCTACATGCTATTAAAGAGTTTAATTATGAGGATACATGTTCTATACAAGTGCATGAACGTCCCAAGGAGATGAATGCAACCTTTGGTGCACATACAGTCACTTGAAGCCTTTCTTTATGATTAAGCATCCATGCACACACTTAGGGGGAAGAAAGTGTCCATTCAACTAGTTCATGAATCTGCCAAATTTATTAACTATTTTAATACATTAGTGTGAACGTTTTTATTATTGTGTGAACACCTAGATGCTGAATTTGAATGGTCATTTATGTGCCTATAAGTATTTGTTTTCTTTCAATTGTAAGGGACTTTTTGCCAAATTTTTTATTGAATTTAATCTTGTGAGAATTTTCTTCTCTAAACTTTGTTTGAGACTTTGTTGACTTATCTACCTAGTAGTGGCGTCAACCCTGTTTCTTTCACCCATATACCGAGGTTCCTACTTTGCTAAGTAGCGGGCCGAGGTTTTATCACTTTCATTCTCCACCTTGAAAGCCTATAAGCAATTGGGTCAATACTCTCTAGTATTGGTTCGTGCTTGCTTTTGAGTTCCTTCTTTCCATTCTTTCATTTACTTTAAACCGAACCCTAATATTCATATTTTAAACCCTTTCTTTGAACCCCTTGAATAGCTTCCGCATAATTTATTTAGAAACATTTTTTGAACAAACCGAACGATACTTTCTCGTAGATGATCGGGCAAACTCGCATACGACTCGACTCTCCCTGAGGCGGTTCGTATCAACTAACTAGAATGTTCTAGAACGAAAACAGTAATTAGCTGAGTCTTGATTCGGCTGAATGGGAATGCATTGGACAGTTTCATGCTTAAGAAAATGTAATTGGATGAAGGTGAATGAATGGAAGCTCTCTTGCTTGTCTAGGTTTGGCCTTAAGATGGAAGAAGCATCAAAAAGGCAACTCTTGGCCGAATGGACACCTAGGAATACCATTGGTTCACTCACATTCATTTGGTCGTGCATGGTTCTTGGGTGGGAGCTTGAATCTGGCCATACATGTTGATGTGATCCGGCCCGGGTAGTTGAGTCGAATTCACTTAGTTGCCCGATCGTCGTTCGAGAGAGTCGTTTGTGCCTCGGATTTTAGTGATAGTAGTATAAGAATTAAAATAGGATAAGCGGAAGGTTTCAAAGTAGGTAAGTTTAGTGATAGGTTCGGTTATATGTAGCAAAGATGGGTGATGTATCAATGGTTCGGTTTGGGTTAACAGAATGAAAGTTGAAAAAAATGGAAAATGGAAAAACAAACTCAACGTCAGGAATGATTCAACACTAAAAAGTGTCACCCCGATTCCTATATTGTTAAGGTGAAAAAATTATGGATAGATGGATAGGTGAATGCCACACCAAAATTGGTGATAAGTTCAAAACAAGACGATTGATGCCACTAGCACAAGCCAGATAATTCTTTCGAAACTTGTACAAGATATGAGAGGAAGCAACCTCACAAGAACAATGTTCATTAAACAAATTGGCAAAAGTCCCTTTACAATGAAATGTGCAAACTATTTATAGGCTAACATATAGTAGCTGAATGGACAAACTAATAGCTTAAAGACTAAATAAATTCAGATATGAATGCAATAGAATAATTTAGAACAAGTCTTAATTTGCTAGGACTAGATTCGGCTGATGGGAACTCCATTGGACAGCTTCATGTGTAAGCAAAGCATCTTGGATGAATGTGAAGTCTTGGGAACTCAATAGCTTGTCTAAATTCGGTCATGGGATGAATGAAACAATCAAGAAGTGTCTCTTGGCCGAATAGACACCTAGGGAAGTCATTTGGGCAGCAAACAATTCATGTATTTCACCCCATACATTCGGCCATGCATTGAACTAGAAGGGAGCTTGAATCTGGCCGTACATGAACATTCATTAAATGCTCTTCATTCATGCATGTGTGCCGTCCAAAGTGAATGTATCTTCTCAACCCACATGCATCTAATTAACCTCCCATGTACATGAACTTAATTTCCCCCAAGCATTGAACCAGGCCGTGCATGAATCTTCTCATTCATTGAACTTTCCCGTTCATGCATCTCTTCATGAATGAACCTTCCACATTCGGCTAACCTACATGAATTAAACACACAATTAAATAAAATATAACTATTCATAAAATCATAATTAATAATTAAACAACTTAATGAAATTAACTAAATTCAAACATAATAATTATAAGTCAACTGTCAAGTAAATTCGGCTAGCTCAAAAATAGTCAAACACTTAATGAGCTAAATTGAGCATAAGCTGTAGCAAACTTAATTATAAACTAGATTAAAACTTAATTTATTGGAATGAAAAAGAAATGAGCTAGATCGAGCTGAATTCTAGCTCAAACGAGCTGAATCAAGCTCAAGTGAGCTGATGGGAGCTGAATGGTGCATGGGGAGCTAAAGAGGATCTGAGATCGGATTGCAAAATGGTGCATGGAGTCTTCAAGGAGTTATCCTTAGCTCCTCCAACGTCATAGACCTTGTTGTCATCCCAAATGTGCAACACCAAAGCTGATAAGGTGTCTTGAATTCGCTTGGTTTGAGCTCGAGTCATAGGGCCTTTTGGAAGCTCAATTAGATCTTGATTTGCATTCGAAGATGCCCCGGGCGTGCTCACATCATTCCCCCCGTCTTCAAAGCGACTTGTCCTCAAGTCGGGCCATTTGCTTGCGAAAAAGCATTCTTCGTCACTAGGCCCTTGGTTGTCGAATGGGGTAGAATGGCTCACAATAACCTGAAAGTCACACAAGACTCGAAAGGACAAAATATTAGTCACATGTCCTTCCTCTTTTTGGATAGGCCATTTCAAAGTTTCAACAACAAAATAAAGAAGAAGTTTAGGGAAACACCGAATTAAGAACATACAATCTCACTCCAGCTTCTTAATCCAAACTTGGGCAAATAAACCAATGCCGGGATCAAAAATAAAAGTGGATCTTACCTTGTTCTTTGTTGAAAGCAAACTAGATCCATGAAGCATTCGTGACTCAAAATTTTAAACAACAAAAGTCCACGACTCAAATTCTATGAACAACAATATAAAACCAAAACTTTTATTTAAAGACAAAACATCAAATAAGCATAAATGGTTTACACATCCACTCACACGAAATTTAGAAGGCTTGATTTCAATTAATAATGATCCAGAGTAACAAAGCTTTCGACAGTTAGAATCTCGACAGTCAAAAATCCTTGAATCAAATCCCTTGATCATCAATAAATAATAATAATCACCAGGATCAAAAATGAAGTTTTTGTTTACCATTTCACACTGACTTGAATCTTTATTGGCTGTCAGCATGGTAGGAACATGAAGCAAACTAAAGTTATGAGTATGCAAATTATGTTCAAGCCTCTTGGACCATAGCATTAAACACCCACCATCAAAATCAAATGAATTAGGCATTTTACAAGTCAACGTTTTATCACACAAACGAAACAAAGGAAAATTAGACATGCACGTTTTTAAACATTCATATGTCTCGATTCTCATCCTTACATTATCACCACAATCAAGCAAATGAAAAAGGTTACATGATTCATTATCTTGTACAACCAAACCTTGCAATTGCCGATTAATGATTACTTCACCAACATACTCATCAACAACACATTCTTTATGAGTAGCACTTTTATTATCAACACTTGAAACAAACAAATCATTCTTAATCAAGAAAGAATAATCAACCATGCCATGGTACAAGTGCTTTTCAAAACCCAAAACATTAACAAAGTTTCCGTCGACAATCGAATGAGGCTGATGTGTTTTAAAAACTTCAAAACTCATACCTTGCTTACCTTTTGGCAAAGGTGAACGAGGATCATTGAAAATGTTACCTCTTTCAATCAACGTAAACCTTTTCTCCTCGAAAAGGTATTGAAGTCGAAATTCTTTGCTCGGATCTTCAGAAACCTGAAAAGGAACAACACGAGGAAATCTCACATGTGGGTTAGTAGGAACACTACTCACTTTTTCTTGTTCTCTTGCATCTCTTTTTCTTATTTCATTTTCATCGACAACATTCGTTTCTTGCTTAATATCTTTTCTCTCTTCAGACTCAATTTCTTTTTCAATTTTCTTTTTCTTCTCACATTCTTTTTCACTCTCGATCTCTTTTTCTTTTTCCTTCTCTTTTTCTTTTTCACTTTCTTTTTCAGTTTCGTTTTTCTTTTTCTCACTTTCTTTTTGCTTTCTTTCAAACTCTTTTTCTTTCATTTCTTTTTTTCTTTTAAATTCTTTCTCACTTTTTTTCACTTTTATTACAAGAGGAAGAGTACAAGAGGGAATCAAAATGAGAGACTTCTCATTGAGAATGAGAGGAGGGGTCTTCATACAGACGATAATCATCTCTTCGAGATTGATTCTTCATCGATGAATAACTTGGTGTACACGAAGATCGGCTTGTGCTTTCTTATTTGCCACCATAATAGGCTTCAAACTCGAAATTTGTTTGACTTCGTCTCAAATTCTTTGACGAAGAAGATACATGATATAGGTCTCTTCCCAAATAGTCACTAGATGATTGTTTTCTTGAAAGTCTTGATTCCATCCCTCGACTTTGCTCTCGTTGGGCTCTTGCTCGATGATCTCGCTTTTCTTGGATAGGCTTGATCTTTCGATCGAGCATGCACTCCATCTCTTTCAACAAATACTGAAAATCAAATTCTGAAATTTCTTCTCGCAACATGATTTAGGATCAAAAACAGTCCTTAATACGAACTTTGATAAAATTGCCATTTTGCCCCTAAACTTTCACATATTTACACTTTTGCCCCAAGGCTCGTAAATTAAACCTCATCCTATTTATATTTTAAGACATGCTGGTCATTTTTCCCTTCTATAGAAACATCAAATTCACACTCTACATGTACTTATGAATATTAGGTATTTTTACGGATTATGTCATTTTACTCGTTTTTACAAAAAATCACTTAGCAAAAGTTGTTTAACACAATCTCAAACTTCATATTCTACCATAAAACATCAAAATTCATACATATCATCCATGGGTAAAATTTTAAATATAAACCCTAGCTCAAAATATTGGTAGAAATAGGTCAACCGAGCTACGAGGATTTCAAAAATGTAAAGAACATTAAAAATGGACATAGAAATCACTTACAATCAAGGCTTAAAAGTGTTGAAACCCTAGCTATGGTGGAGAGCAAAATTCAGCAGCAACTTATGGAGAAGATGATCATTTTTGTGTTATTTTTCCCATTTTATTTAATTTAATATTCAAATGACCAAAATGTCCTTCCTTACTAAACTTTCAAAAATTCCATCCATATCCAATTTTTGTCCATAAACTTAGAAATTGGTAAAATTTCTATTTAAGACCTCCTAATTAATATTTCAAAGCAATTTCATACTAGAAACTTCTAGAATGTAAGTTTTGTAACTTATTCAATTTAGTCCCTAACTTCAAATTAAGCACTTTATGCATAGAATTTCTTCACAAAATTTTCACACAATCATGCAATCATATCATAGACCTCAAAATAATCATAGAATAATTATTTCTATCTCAGATTTTTGGTCCCAAAACCACTATTTCAATTAGGCCCTAATTCGAGATATCACAAGTTATGTAGCTGAATTGAATTGTATTAAATGGTGGAGTTATTTAGTTCAAGAATTCCAAGAGACTTGAGCTTTCTTTCAGCTTTTAAGATGTGACCATTCAGCTAGCCTTTTCCTAGCCTTATAAATATGTGTGTAATCAGCCTTTTGAGGAAGAACTTTTTGGACATTTTGTTAATATTATGCTGCCAAATTTGTGAGGCAAAATTTTCTCTATTTTCGTTCAAGGATTCGTTGGCTACCCAGTGTTCTAGTTGTGTCATCCATTTTCTTTGTCGGAAACCAAACTTATCACTATTTGTAGTGTGGCGTTCAAACATACCAAGGTTCCTACTTTGCTAAGTAGCGGGTCGAGGTTCTCATATTCTCTATCTGACCACCTTGAAAACTTATAAACATTTGGGTCAATATTTTCTAATATTGGTTCGTGTTTATTTTTGAGATCATTTTCATTCCATTCCGTTCCATTTTTTCGTTTCATTATAATCGAACCATCATTCCACTTCACATCTGTTGTTTCTAATCCAATTACTATATTTATCTTTATCTTTTATTTTTATTTTTTTCTATAACTAAACCTACAAAAACTTCATATCCATAAACCCATCTTTGAATCCTTTTTACATAGCTTTCGCCATTATTTACTTAAAACATCCTTTGAACAAATCGAATGATACTTCTTCGTAGACGATCGGGCAAACTCACATACGACTCGACTCACCCCGAGACGGATCATATCAGTTCTTGAGGTTTTCGTTGGGTCGATCTCTTTCTCAATGACCCCGATTTCATTGACCTTGATTCTGCACACTCCTAGCAGATGTGTGGTTGCTCTCTTGATCACTTGACTATAAGGCTCTTCCCGATTTTGATTAGGTCACCCACGTCCTCACCTTGCAACCTCGAGGGTTCTTTCAAGTTATTCCTGTGCCTCGACTTGGAATAGTTGATCCTCGATGGACTCGAGCTTTTAATTAAAAAGCCTCTCCATTTCATACTGATACAATCACGCCCAAGCGTCGTACTAGACCAGCTCCCTAGCGTTGATTGCAGTCATTTGCGAGCTGAGTTAGTTCAAATTCCAATTCAATTGATACGATCACGGCTTCCTATAAGCCAAGTCCAAGCCGAGATCCGATGGTGCTACCTCAAGGGCCGATCACAAGGGCTCGTGCAAAACAATTTAAAGAAGCTGTTATAGCCTTAGTTCAGCATGTGTGGGATGATGTCAATGCTAGACCTATTGAACCAGTTAGTGGCCATTTTGGAAATCCATGCCGAACTTTTCTACAAGTTCATTTCAGCTCACCAAGCTCACCTTCAGTTCAAGTTAGCTCCCATGTAGCTCCACACCAGCTCTTTAGCTCGGGACCAGCTCATTATCAGCTCACGAGTTTAGGCCCAGCTCGGGTTTAACTCATGAATTAACCATCAGCTCATGGAGTTCACTTTGAATTCATTTGACTACTATTGACTTTTTAATTAATAAGTTCAATAATTAGTTAATTAATATCCTACATTAGTTATATTAAGTATGTCTTAAAAGTGTTTATTGATGATAATTAAATTTGTCATAACCGAATTTAATGTTGATATTTGTGTTCACATTAGTTTGAATTAATTATGTTCACATTTCTTGTAGGAACGCAATGGACATATGGAGATTAAAAAACAAGCATGAATTTTGAAGGTGCATGGACAGTTGGGGGGCTTGAATCTCTTAGGTGCATGTTAGGCCAAGTGCATGTATGACCATATTCAATGTCTTTAAGGTTCATGAATGTTTCCATTCATGTATGGTGTGCTATCTCTTCATTCTCCAAGGTGACCATTCGGCCAAAGGGCACTCACACATGCATGAAGATTGCTTGGCCAATTAGCTTCCCCATGACTCTCCTTAATTCGTTCACACCTATGTTCACATGGCAAGACCATTCGGTTCACCTTGTTCACACTAGAAGACTCTTCAACATTCGGTTTCACACACATGATGGCCCTTGGAGTGTCCACAATTAATTCATACTTTTTGGCCAAACATTGCTTCATTTAACAAGGTTGGTCGAATCTACAAGTGACCATTGGATATCATGCATTCACTTTGAGTTTTCTTAAGCATGAAGATGAATTCATCCACCATTCCCAAAACTGAATCTGGTCATGCATATTAAGAGTTATTTTTCTAGAATTTTCTTTTAATTAATGTGTAAGTATGAAAGGCCATTCGGCTACCTAGACTTAGGCTTATAAATACTTGTTCAATTTCCATGTAAAGGACTTTTGAAACTTTTGTTAATGTTATACTGCCGAAATTGTGAGGCATACTTTTCTTATTTTTGATTCAAAGATTCGTTTGGCGTTCCTAGTGTTCTAGTTGTGTCAACCGTGTTCTTTGTCATACCCGAACTTATCACTATTCATAGTGTGGCGTTCAACAAACCGAGGTTCCTATCTTGTTAGATAGTGGGTCGAGGTTTCCCTTACCAAACCTATAACCGAACTCAAAAGGCTAAATCAACGGGTCGATACCATTTCGGTATTTGGTTCTTGAAAGTACCTTTAGTAGTTCAAACCCGTTCTTTCTTCTTTACCTAATCGAACCTAAACCGACCAATTTGTTCATACCATTTTGTTCCTACCCTTTCGTTCCTACCATTCCATTCGTACCCCTCTTTCTACTCTGACTATACCTTCAACTCAACTAATTCTAACGTAACTTCTCGTAGACGATCAGGCAATCTACATACGACTCGACTCTTCTCGAGACGGTTCGTATCATCTGGTATCAGAGCTACCTAAAATGAGAAGCTTAGACGTTCGAAGCGGAGCATTCCCGAGGTAGGATCAGAAAAAAAATTTTTGTATACCAAAGTTTTCTCATTTCGATTAGTTTGTTATTGTTGCTATAAATACAAAAATCTACGCAAGCCGAAGAAAAAAAAATCATGTACAAAAGTGTTTTTATTATATTTAGCTTGTCGATATAGTACAACAAAAAAAAGTTATACAAGTTTAAAAAAATCAAAAAAATTTGAAAAAAAAAAAAATCGAAAAAAAAGTGATTTATGCAAATCAATTGTTATTTGATCTTCAAGCTTTGATCTGATATAGTTCCCGACCCTTCTTCTATTCTACTCTCCCTAATTCGCCACATTTTTTACCCAATTCCCTATTCTTTCAGCCTACCCTATATCGAATACATCAATCACTTGCTATCCCTTTTGAACCGACCACCTAGACCAAGGACCGAGCCTTAACGAATCTGCTTACGAAATTACGAGAAAAGTCAAGAGAGGTAAAAGGCAAGAGAGCGTGAGCACATTCGAGGGGAGGTAAAAGCCGAACTAAGAGTGTAAACACGAGTGTGAGTGTCATCAAGCTTCTTTCTTTCTGAGCAGATTGAGAGGATTTGTTTGTGAGGCTATCTTAAATGAATAGATGTCCCAAAATAGTGGACAAAACATGGAAGAACAACAAGGGCGACAACCCATCAGAAACGTTCCAGATTTGCAAATGCAAGCCCTTTTGCATGAGATGGAACGATTACTTGATCGAAGGCTTAAATCCTCTTGAAGATCGACTCTACCAAGTCGAGGCCCAAAGACAACGCGATGAATATCCTAAAGTTGCTAGGCAAAGACGTGAAGGGCCCGATCAACGACGAAGACAACCAAGGGTTCAAGATGATGTTGTTAATGAAAATAGTGAAGATGAAAGCGATCACGGGTCTAACATAAGCCTAGAAAGGAGACGTCCTCGAAACCGTGGAGTGTCATCAAGCTTCTTTCTTTCTGAGCAGATTGAGAGGATTTGTTTGTGAGGCTATCTTAAATGAATAGATGTCCCAAAATAGTGGACAAAACATGGAAGAACAACAAGGGCGACAACCCGTCAGAAACGTTCCAGATTTGCAAATGCAAGCCCTTTTGCATGAGATGGAACGATTACTTGATCGAAGGCTTAAATCCTCTTGAAGATCGACTCTACCAAGTCGAGGCCCAAAGACAACGCGATGAATATCCTAAAGTTGCTAGGCAAAGACGTGAAGGGCCCGATCAACGACGAAGACAACCAAGGGTTCAAGATGATGTTGTTAATGAAAATAGTGAAGATGAAAGCGATCACGGGTCTAACATAAGCCTAGAAAGGAGACGTCCTCGAAACCGTGGAGTGTCATCAAGCTTCTTTCTTTCGAAGCGATTGAGAGGATTTGTTTGTGAGGCTATCTTAAATGAATAGATGTCCCAAAATAGTGGACAAAACATGGAAGAACAACAAGGGCGACAACCCGTCAGAAACGTTCCAGATTTGCAAATGCAAGCCCTTTTGCATGAGATGGAACGATTACTTGATCGAAGGCTTAAATCCTCTTGAAGATCGACTCTACCAAGTCGAGGCCCAAAGACAACGCGATGAATATCCTAAAGTTGCTAGGCAAAGACGTGAAGGGCCCGATCAGCAGCGAAGACAACCAAGGGTTCAAGATGATGTTGTTAATGAAAATAGTGAAGATGAAAGCGATCACGGGTCTAACATAAGCCTAGAAAGGAGACGTCCTCGAAACCGTGGAGTGTCATCAAGCTTCTTTCTTTCTGAGCAGATTGAGAGGATTTGTTTGTGAGGCTATCTTAAATGAATAGATGTCCCAAAATAGTGGACAAAACATGGAAGAACAACAAGGGCGACAACCCGTCAGAAACGTTCCAGATTTGCAAATGCAAGCCCTTTTGCATGAGATGGAACGATTACTTGATCGAAGGCTTAAATCCTCTTGAAGATCGACTCTACCAAGTCGAGGCCCAAAGACAACGCGATGAATATCCTAAAGTTGCTAGGCAAAGACGTGAAGGGCCCGATCAACGACGAAGACAACTAAGGGTTCAAGATGATGTTGTTAATGAAAATAGTGAAGATGAAAGCGATCACGGGTCTAACATAAGCCTAGAAAGGAGACGTCCTCGAAACCGTGGACAAGTAGATCGAAGGCGAGAAGATGATGACTTGAAGAATATCAAACTCTCCATCCCTCCTTTCCAAGGTAAATCTGATCCCGAGGCGTACCTTGAGTGGGAGAAGAAAATCTAACTAGTGTTTGAATGTCATAACTACTCTGAAAATAAGAAAGTCAAACTCGCCGCAATTGAGTTTTTAGATTACGCAATGATATGGTGGGATCAGTTGACCACTAGTCAGAGGCGTAACGGGGAGCATCCCATTTCCACTTGGACCGAAATGAAGGCGGTTATGCGACGACGATTCATTCCATCCTACTATCATTGGGAGTTGCATCAAAAACTCCAAAATCTCATCCAAGGGACGAAGAGTGTGCAAGATTATTATAAAGAAATAGAAGTGGCTATGATCCGTGCCGATATACAAGAAGATCAAGAAGCCACAATGGCTCGCTTTCTAGCCAGACTTAATCGAGAGATTGCAAATGTCGTAGAACTGCAACATTACATTGAGGTTGTGGACATGGTCCACATGGCTATCAAAGTGGAGAAGCAGTTGAAGCGAAAAGGTACCACCCGAGCCTATCCTAACACCAATCCTTCTAAATGGGGCCAAAGCACAAGCAAGGGTTTTCCAACAAATCGAACGAAGGATTCTTCAACAATATCTAAGGCGAATAAGCCTATTGCTGAGTTAAGTAAAGGTAAGGCTCCTGAAAGTTCCACCGCCCGTTCAAGGGACATAAAGTGCTTCAAGTGTCTTGGTCGTGGACATATAGCGAGTCAGTGCCTGAATAGACGTACCATGGTGATAAGGGCCGACGGTGAGATTGAAACGGAGGACGAGGAAGAGAACGATGCTGAATCGAATTCTGAAGTTGAGGAGGACTTAGAACAACCCGTTGAAGGTGAGTTACTCGTCGTCAAGCGAAGCCTAAGTCTTCAAAGTGTGGAAGATGAACAACAACGTGAGAACATTTTTCATTCGAGATGTCAAGTGCAAGGGAAAGTGTGTAGCATCATAATCGATGGAGGGAGTTGCACAAACGTGGCAAGCACCCTCATGGTGGAAAAGTTGGGGCTGTCAACCACCAAGCACCCCGAATCCATACAAGCTCCAGTGGCTTAACGATGGTGGTGAACTCAAAGTGACAAAACAAGTCCTAGTGTCCTTTAGCATCGGAAAGTATTCTGATGAAGTATTATGTGATGTAGTGCCGATGCACGCGGGCCATTTTCTTCTAGGACGACCATGGCAGTTCGACCGACGGGTGATGCATGATGGTTACACTAATAGATACTCCTTCAAACATCTTGGCAAGAACGTGACACTTGCACCCCTCACTCCGAAGCAAGTGTACGAGGATCAACAAAAACTTAAACTTTCAGTGGAACAAGCGAGAGAAAAAGAAAAGAGTGCAAAAGAGAAAATTAAGGAAAAAGAGAGAGAAAAGACTAAAAATGCGAGAGAAAATGAAAAGAAACAAAAACAAGTAAAAAGGGGAGAGGAAAAAGAAAGTGGAAAAAAAATGAGTGTGTTTGCGAGGGTTAGTGATATCTGGCGAGCGATGTTTTTAAGACAGCCTATGTATGTATTTATGTACAAGGAGGCATTGTTGAATACTAACGAGTTACCTGAAAACTTGCCTGCTTCTGTATTGTCTTTGATTCAGGAATTTGAAGACATATTTTCGGACGAAATACCAAGTGGGCTGCCCCCTATCCGAGGCATCGAACATCAAATAGACTTAGTACTCGGAGTTGCACTACCCAACCGTCCTGCTTATCGGAGTAATCCCGAAGAAACGAAGGAATTGCAAAAGCAAATTACTGAACTCCTAGACAAAGGATACATCCGAGAGAGCTTAAGTCCCTGTGCGGTGCCGGTGCTGCTTGTACCCAAGAAAGATGGGTCGTGGAGGATGTGCGTTGATTGTCGTGCCATCAACAAAATCACTATCAAGTATCGACACCCGATACCCCGTCTTGACGACATGCTTGATGAATTAAGTGGAGCCCAGATTTTCACGAAAATCAATCTTAAAAGTGGCTATCATCAAATACGAATGCGAGAAGGTGATGAATGGAAGACGGCCTTCAAAACGAAATTGGGTTTGTACGAGTGGTTGGTAATGCCATTCGGCCTTACAAATGCTCCCAGCACTTTTATGAGATTGATGAACCATGTATTAGTTGCGTTTATTGGTAAATTTTGTGTTGTATACTTTGATGATATCTTGGTCTACAGCAAAACTTTAGAGGAGCACGTACCACATTTACGAGCGGTGTTGGAAACTTTACGAAAAGAGGTATTGTATGCTAATCTCAAAAGTGTTCATTTTGCAATTGATAAAGTTGTGTTTTTAGGTTATGTCGTGAGTGCCAGCGGTTTGGAGGTGGATCAAGAAAAGTTCAAGCGATTCAAGAATGGCCGCGTCCGACGAACATTAGCCAAGTTCGAAGCTTCCATGGATTGGCTAGCTTCTACCGTCGATTTGTGCCCAACTTTAGTACCATTGCAGCACCCTTAACAAGCGTGATTAAGAAAAACTCCGCATTTCACTGGTCTGAAGATCAAGAACGTTCATTTAATTTGATTAAAGAATGTCTTGTGAAAACTCCTCTATTGTCCCTTCCAGATTTTACTAAAACATTTGAAATTGAGTTGTCGGCTGCCAATGAAGATCCTCTCGAATTGCCCGTAGGACCGATCACCCGAGCTCGAGCAAAGAGATTCAAAGATGCAACAACAACCTTAGTTGATAGAGTTTGGGGTGAAACCGTTGCTGGACTTCTTGAAAGCTCTTGGACCAGCAAGCCAAGCAAACCATGCATACTCCTTCAAGCTCAAATTAGCTCAAATCAGCTCAACTTCAACTTAACTTAGCTCATCGAGCTCGTTTCAGCTCATTTCATTATTGCGTTTATTATGCTGGAATAAATCATTTAAGTTGCTGTTAGTTTTATTAATTAATTTGTCATAATCTGGACATGTTTTAATTATGTTCTAAATTAAGTACTTATTTAATTAGGACCAATTAAATATGTCTTAACTATTACAAAGATTAATTATGTCCAGCCTAATTTATGGTGCAAGATTTATTTATGTTGCCGAATTTAATGTGTCTAAAAGGGATTTAATTTGCTGAATTAAATGTTGTAGGTACATTACCCTTGGACGGCATAGGTGCATGGATGATTTAAAATTGGTGTGCTGATCTTTGGTGTTCCCTAAGTGACCATTCAGCCAAACCTTACAACTCTTCAAGAAGACCGATTGGCTGCCCAAGACAAATTAAGGCTGTTCACACCCACGATTATTCCTTTCACACCAAGGGCTGTTCGGTTTTGTTTGTTCACACATGTGTGGCTGTTCAAATCGGTTTGTTCACATTCTAAGACTATTGAAGTGCTCTAGACAGCTCCTTAATCTCATGAACATTCGGCTGAATCAAGCAGCAGCATTAATTCCAAATTCAAGCATTTGGCCGAACCTATTGATGGCATTTCAGCTCCCAAACAATTCATTCAATTTTTCTATTGAATCAAGGCATCTAGAAGCTGCCCCTTACCGTTCTCCATGCACAAGAAACTTCAAGGAAGCTTCATCAAAAATTCTGGAATTTTCAGAAACCATTTAGCTACCTCAAGAGCCTATTCGGCTATCCCTTGCATTCACTATAAATTGTGGCTTGTGTTACTTTGTAAAGAACTTTTTGAAACTTTTGTTAATGTTATGCTGCCAAAATCGTGAGGCAAACCTTTCTTATATTTCGTTCAAAGATTCGTTTGGCGTTCCTAGCGTTCTAGTTGTGTCAGCCGTGTTCTTTGTCGAAACCGAACTTATCACTACTAGTAGTGTGGCGTTCAAACATACCGAGGTTCCTATCTTGTTAGATAGTGGGTCGAGGTTTTTCCTTTACCAATTCCAAACCGAACTAAAAGAGCTTATAAACAACGGGTCGATACCAAATCGGTATTGGTTCTTGTTTGCACTTCTTGTTCAACCCCATTTCTCCATTTACCTAATTGAACCAATTCCTTCATCCATACCTATTCGGACTCCAAACCCGAATTTTCAAACTCTTCTTACCTATTCTAATCCGAACCCAAAACCAATACCCTTCTTTCCTTCATCTGACCTTTTCAATTAAACCTAACGTAACTTCTCGTAGACGATCGGGCAATCTACATACGACTCGACTCTTCCGAGGCGGATCGTATCATCTGGTATCAGAGCTACTTAAAACGAGAAGCTTAGGCGTTCGAAGCGGAGCATTCCCGAGGTAGGGTCAGAAAAAAAAAAAAAAAAATAGAGTATAGAAAAAAAAATTTCGTATACCGAAGTTTTCTCATTTTGATTGGTTTGTTGCTGTTATTATAAAAACAAAAATTCACGCAGCCGGAGAAAAAAAAATCGTGTACAAAAGTGCTTCTATTGTATTTAGTTTGCTGATATAGTACAAAAAAAAAAGGTTATACAAGTTTGAAAAAAAAAATTCCGAAAAAAAAAAGTGATTTATGCAATTCAATTGTTAGTTGACTAATGCAAAACCTTGGTTCGAAATAAGGGCCAATGCTCACAAAATTAGCTCGAAGCAACTATCCAAAAAACCCGTGTATTGTTGGCAAGCTGATCGTAGCTCATTTCCAGCTCCTCGAGCTCTGTCCAGCTCAACTCAGCTCATTTGAGCTCGTTTCAACTCGTTTGAGCTCAACCGAGCTTACTTTTAGCTCGTTCTTTATTTAAATAAATTAAACTAAGTTTTATTTTTATACTAATTAGTTTGCTACAGCTCATTAACGAAAATCCTAGCTCAAATAAGTTCATTAAATGTTTTCACTTAGTTTGAGCTAGCCGAACTTAATGCTACTAGCTAGTCTTTAATTAATGTGTTTAGTTTAGCTTAACATGATATTTATGATGTCTAGTTCATGCTCTTAACATGTTCAGTCGAATATACATTGGGATTTAATGTGTTCATGTTTCTTGTAGGTTCAGACGAATGTATTGAGTACATTAAATGAGATTCATGCACGGCCAGGTACATGGATTATGAGAGTTCATGCATGAATGATTTTATGCATGGTGGGCTGGCTATTGGTGATCCCTAAGCAACCTTTTGGCCAAGAGTTAAGTTCCACAAAGTGACGAATACATGAAGGAGCCATTAATGCAAGTACATGCATGGCTTAATAAATCGTATGGAAGGACGCATGCACAACTAGTGTTCAATGGATGGCATTTGAAGGAATTCATTATTGGGGACGTTCATGCAAGTGGGGGCTATTTTATGTACATGTATTTGAAGATTCATGGACCGTAATTAAGGAAGAACATGCATTGGGACGTTTTATGCATGTTCCATGCATATCCAAGATGTCCATTCAAGTATTCAAGATACATTAAAGCCTCATTTGGCCAAGGGAGATGTAGGAGTATTAAAGGGCTGCACATTCATGTCATTAAGGCTATTCTTCAAGGCAAAGTATGCATGAATGCATCAAGTGAAGCAACATGATGGCGGCCAATTCATGCACCATCTCCAAGCATGAATCGTATTTTAATGCTTTTGTGTGAACATGTTAAATACAAATGTGAACAGAATTTAAGTTAGTGTGAACATCATAGATGCCGAATATCAATAGGCATCTAAGGCTTATAATTAGTTTGCTCATTTCATGTATGAGGGACTTTTTCCAATTTGTTAATGAAACTCTGTTTCTGTGAGGTTGCTTCCTCTCATATCTCATACAAGTTTCGAAGACTTATCTAGTTTGTGCTAGTGGCGTCTACCGATCTTTTTTGAACTTATCACCATTCTTGGTGCGGCATTCACCTATCTTCTATTCCATCCTTTCACCTTAACAATATAGGAACCGGGGTGACACTTTTTAGTGTTGAATCATTCCTGATGTTTAGTTTGTTAATCCATCCCCACTTTCCCAAATCCTTTCTTTCATCACCAAATTCGAACCACCTTTCCAACACCATCTTTGCTGCCCTTAGGCAAACCTATCACTATTCTTACATTTATTTGAAACTTTCGCTTATTCAAACCTATCCATTCACTTCTACTTCCAAAACTGAGGCACGAACGACTCTTCTCGTCTATGATTGGGCAACTACGTGAATTCGACTCAACCACCCGAGCCGAATCACATTAGAACACTCCTCACTTTTTCTTGCTCTCTTTTTTTTCTCATTTCTTTTTCATCAACAACACTCATTTCTTGCTCAATATCTTTTCTCTCTTCAGACTCAATTTCTTTTTCAAATTTCTTTTTCTTCTCACATTCTTTTTCACTATCGATCTCTTTTTCTTTTTCCTTCTCTTTTTCTTTTTCACTTTCTTTTTCAATTTCATTTTTCTTTTTCTCATTCTCTTTTTTTTTTCTTTCACACTCCTTTTGTTTCATTTCTTTTTCTTTCATTTTTTCATTACAAGAGGAAGATAACAAGAAAGAATCAAAATGGGAATTCCTTCGTTAAGAATAACTATCATAATACTGATCTTCTTCGAGATCATACATTAAGATGCCATTAACACTTCTGACTATCTAATCGAATCGTTTCATTGAAAGTTCTATCACACGTTCATTCGAGATCAACATGTGAGAACTCTCGAGATCACACTTCAGAAAGTCTCGATTTGACATGATATTAGTGAAGATTGAGAGATGCATAACAAACATCATCGAACGAGCGTAGGAGAAAGCAGATGAGTTTTGGAACTGAGGTTAATTACATTAGAAACAGGATCTATGAGAAGTACAATTTGAGATGAGTTCATGCAATCACATATCAAGAATCCGTCTAAGATGAAGTGTCCATATAACCTTCAATACCATATGACATGCAAGGATCTAGCAAGATGAAGATGAGTTAGTTAAGACTTAACGAAAGATACTCTAATAGCACAGAGCAAGTGAAACGAAGATCGAACGAGAGATCGTACAACGGAAGAAGCTGAAACGAATCAAGGTAGATCAGAGATTCAGAGTCTGATCGTGATACAAAGTAGCGAATAGACACAATGAACAAGAAGATAATGGATTAATACTGATAATATACAAGTCGAAGTGAATCGACCATGAAGGAAAGATCGATGGAACTTAATGCAAGTTTGTAACAGTTTGAACAACGTAACTAAACATCTAGTGTAGCTTCGAACTTGCAAGTACAATACTAAGCCAAGATGACGTGGAATACATAATACATAGATGAGAAACGATCGAACTACTATGCCAATAGGATTACAGCACAAGCATTCTTAATGGATTCCTAACAAGCGAAAGTAAAGACTCAGGCAATAAGTACTAATAGAAAGGGATCAGAATGGTCATAGTGTCGAATCCAATGGAATTAATAGCTTAAACGGCAAGTGAAGGTCAAGCATCAGTGCAAATCAAAGGACATGAGTTCGATGACAGGTAATGGCAAATAGAAAGTATCAACGAGGTAAAGCATCAAAACCAAATGGCCAAATCAAAAGTCATTTGGTAAGGAGAAAGGGTCGAGGGCTTCGATTCAACTCTCATATACATATACATGTAACACAGTTTTTTTTAATAGCAATCATATCTCAATCATGTTATTCGTTTCGAGTAACTAACATTCATATTGATTTAATGCTCACTTTCCAGTTATCTCATTTAGTCAAGTATAATTATGCATGCATCCTATGTTTTCTGGATAGCTTGACTTATCCATTCATCTACTCGAACTAATCATACTCATGACATCATATAAGGGTTAAACAAACATAGATATTTATATCACAATCACAACTTTCATTTCGTGCATCGTCATATACGTATAATTACAATCACATAATTCAGTCCAAACAATTTAACATAGATAAATTCATTTCATTATAATCATTTATCTCGTAAAAAATATAATTGACATTCATCAACATTCAACGTTTAATCAAGGCAATGACATTTTCATTCATATCATGATATTAGGAACTTTTACTCATACTTCTACGAATTTCTATTTATCTCGTTCATCTTATCAAGTAAGCCAAGTGCACTACATCATATGAGCATCAAGCAAGTATGGATATTTATCACAACATGACCTTTCATCTCACGTGTTATCACTTATATATATATATATATATATACATAAAATTTTATTCATACTTTTCTAAATTGAGACTCATCATAATCGTAATTTTATTCAAACACCTTTGCATCACATTGAACATGGTCAGTGCAGCTCGGTTAGAGAGTACCTCTGTCTAAGCAAGACGGTGCTCATACGCGTCGGGAGATATCACACTATCACAGATCAGTGGCATGTATAGCTGGACTTTTACACATGCTAGGTTAGTCCGAGAACCGACTAAGTCATAGCTCTGATACCACTAAATGTAACACCCCTTACCCGTATCCAAGGCTGAAACAGAGTACGAGGCATTACTAGACTTAACAATACACATAGACGAAAACTGGGCCATAAAATTTCATTTAATTCGAAACTTTTCGAACACATGCATAACAAACAAAGCTAACTATACCATCACATCAAAACATAGGACATAGCACGATTAATTAAACTTATAAACCATAATGGATAAGGACCGCATCTCATGATTTTATACGATAACTCAATGCAGACTGATACGTATGGTCAAAATCATAATAAAAATACATATCACAAACGAACTTCCTATACATGCCACTCACTTGATATTTCTAATATTTGAATTAATTTTCCCAAAAATGATAGTTTGATAGTGTGATTTTGCCTCCGACGATCTCCAACCTCGAGCTGACCTGTCAATACTAAAGAAATGGAGAGGATGGGTAAGCTTTACGCTTAGTAAGTTCATATGAAAATAATAAGCATACCATGCTTTTCAAGATAAAACACTATAATTGTACAATTACACATATTTAGGATAGGCTATTTTCTGGAGTCTCGGTGTAAAAAAAATCATATCTCAAGTTACAAAACTCGAAATCCAATTCCATAAATTTTATATGAAACTAGACTCATATGTCTACTTACTAATTTTTTTCTAGAATTTTTGGTTGGGCCATTTAGTACAGTTTATTAGTTAAAGTCTCCCCTACTTTAGGGTATGACTACTCTGACCCCTGTGTACTACGAACTGAATTTCTCCCTGTACAGAACTCCAATGACCATACCGTTTGTTTCTCTTAAAATTAGATTCAATAAGGAATCCATGCATGTAAGGTATGACTCTCAATAATTTTTTTACAATATATAGTGAATTTCTAAATTCAGAACAGGGGATCTCGAATTCATTCAGACCCTATTTCACAAGAATTCAAATATCACACAATATAGAATTCTTTTGCTTCCCCTGTTTCTTTCATGTGAAAATAGACTCATTAAAATTTATTTCCATAATTTTTTTAAAATTTAATTCAATTTACACAATTTTTGGTAAATTTTCAAAGTCATGCACTGCTGCTGTCTAATACTATTTTACTACTAAAGTTTACTTTTACACAATTTCACTTAATCCATTCCATTTTACCGAGGTTCGCTCAAATATTGAGTATATTGCTCATAAATTCAAATAAACATATACTTACACTTGTTCATCACATAATCACTTTCACATGTATTTTCATTTAATTGATTTCCCATTGAACTCATCGGAATAATAACAGATACACAATTGCCTGCACTTTTTCCCATTTCCACACTTGTAGCCGAAGCTATCTGGTACGCATAGTAGCTTGCACTTAGTACTACACATGCGACCAACAGTCTGGTACACGTAGTAGCCTGCACTTAGTACTACACACGTGACCTCACCATCTAATACACGTAGTAGCCTGCACTTAGTACTACACATGTGATCACAGTTTTCGGTACGCATAGTAGCCTGCACTTAGTACTACACATGCGACCTCACAATAGATCATTCGTATCGTTTTTATTCCAAAGGTTCAATCGGGAAATTCCTCACTTTTCAACATTTTACTAAATTATCCGTAATCAATTTAAATTCATAATTTACATCAAATAACGATTTGATAGGTAGCCACATTTCGTATGATATCAAAATATAATAACATAAAAAGAATCGATAGATAATTTATGTACGAATTTACTCGAAGTGTCGATCTCACTATCTATAGTACCAATTGTCCATTCATAGTATAATAAGACACAACTCAAATATTAAATCAGCTTTTAAGAATTTACATAGCATATATCACATATTTCATATATCACTTGTCATGTATCTTCATTTTCTTGCATTTCATGTAACATTCTTTCATGTCATATTTCCACATCATAAACACCATTCCATCAACTTTTCCAATATATTAAATCATAAAATATATGCAATAATAGTAAGAAAAATAATTCAAACATAACATTGCATTATTATTATTATCATACGAGCTTACCTCGATCTAGAAACAGCAATTTACCATTTTAGTCCATAACCTTGTATTTTCCCGACTTAAGCTCGAATCTCGATTTCCTTCATCTATAATATCACATTTAGCCTAATAATTAGTCACACTATTCATACGGGTCCAAAAATCATATTTTTAAAAATTTTCATTTTGACCCCTAAACTTTTACATATTTGCACTTTTTCCCCAAGGTTCAGAAATTAAACTTCATCTTATTTTCTTATGTTTTATGACATTTTGATCATTTTTCCCTTCTATGGCAACATCAAATTCTCACTCTAACATGTACTTATGACTATTAGGTATTTTTACCGATTAAGCCCTTTTGCTTGTTTTCACTTAAAACCAAGTAGCACAAGTTGTCTAACATAATTTAAAACCTCATATTCTATCATAAAACACCAAAATACACAAATTTCACCTATGGGTACTTTTCCAAATATGAACCCTAGGTTGAATTATTGCTAGCATAAGCTAAATCAAGTTACCGAGACTCTAAAAACGTAAAAATCATTAAAAACGAGCCTAGAACGGACTTACAATCGAGCTTGGAAGCTTGGAAACCCTAGCCATGGAGTCTCCCTTGGTATACACGTCCATGGTGAAGAAGATGAGCAAAATTGGCTTTTAATTTTGTATTTTAATTCATTTTACTCCTAAATAACCAAAATGCCCTTACTACTAAACTTTCCAAAAATTCCATTCATGTCCAATATTTGTCCATAAACTTTGAAGTTGGTCAAATTGCTATTTAAGACCTTCTAATTAATATTTCAAAGCAATTTCATACTAGAAACTTCTAGAATACAAGTTTTGCAACTTATTCAATTTAGTCCCTAACTTCAAATTAAGCACTTTATGCATAGAATTTCTTCACGAAATTTTCACACAATCATGCAATCATATCATAGACCTCAAAATAATCATAAAATAATTATTTCTATCTCAGATTTGTGGTCACGAAACCACTATTCTGATTAGGCCCTAATTCGGGATATTACAACAAGGGTAGAATGTCACGGTGTAAAGGTAGGCTAAAAGAAAATTTTTCTTTACTGTAGTGTGGCGTTTTGGGAATGGGGGGTTACAAAGTTGATGAAACAAATATTTTGACGATCGAAACAAAAGGAGGAAACAGTAGAGAAGAATTTAAGCACTTCACTTTTTTTTCTTTTTTTTTTTAATTTCGTATTTCCCTTTTTTAAATTTAAAATAATGTTATTACAATAGGAAAATTAAAATACAACTTGAATTTTTTTAATTCAAAATTTTTCTTTTTTTCACAACGAACCTATTTTGATCTTGATACGAACATCGACGCCTCTCATTTTACAAGCTCTTATACAAAACGATGTGATTCAGCTAAGGTGATGGAGTCGAATTCATGATGTGCCCGATCGTAGATGAGAAGAGTCGTTCGCGATTTGGTCTCAGTAGTAGAAGTAGGCGGATAGTGTAACACCCCTTACCCGTACCCGAGGCCGGGATAAGGTACGAGGCGTTACCGGACAAACATACAAACACTAAACTAAAATATGGGCCATAAAATTTCATTCATATTTCAAAGCGTTCATTCACTTACACATAGTCCCTTATTTGAGTCTACGAAGCCCAAAACATACTTTAGAAAGGGTTCGGGACTAAACTGAGAACTTACAAAAATCTTGGAAATTTCATGCTTTAAGGCTCCACACGCCTGTGTCCCAAAGTCGTGTTCCATACATAGCTGAGACACATGGTCGTGTCTCTGCCTGTGTGGAATATACCTAGGCTATTTTCCAAGCTTTGGTCAACCTTAATCTCTTACACACTTATACAAAATCAAAAGCATATAACATGGTATTCATTTAATGATTAAATATTCTCAATTAAACCACAAACATAGCATTTGTATTCTCATTTTACCTTGTTTATTATAGTACCACTTGTACATTTGGACCAAGATTATCATCTTACCAAATATCTTCAGCTTAATCATCAAGCATTCGTATTTAAAACTAGATCATATCTTTATAAAATATCACAATTCAGATCATAAAATAACATGTTTGCTCGAAACATTTCAATTCAACTCCATACCCAACAAGCATTACATTGAGACTAGTCATATATATATATATATATATATATATATATACATGTCATGATACATATCATTCTCTTTCTGTTTTCTTATAAACACATATCATTTACTTCATTATATCAATATTTCATATACCATAGTTTCCATGTATTCCACATATATTTATTTTCCTCCTCCTTCTCTCCATTCCACATCCTTAATGTATATAGCATTCTTGTAAGTACGATTTCACAATTTACTAATAAATGCTCACATCAAACTGTCCACACGAGTCATAGTCACTTACTTATTTATAATTCGAGATAAAGAGCTCCAAATTAAGATCCGTAAATTTCCCCTGAAACTAGACTCACATATCTTTCCACCATAAAATTTTCATAATTTTTGGTTTAGCCAATTAGCACAATTTATTCATTAAAATTTCCCTTGTTTCACTTTCTAACAGTTCTGACCTCTCTTCACTAAAAATTAATTATCTCACAGTACAAAACTCGGATAATGTTCTTGTTGATTTATCTTGAAAATAGACTCATTAGGGATTTTAAAAATATAAGTTTAAGACTCTAATTATTTTTATCCAAATTTTTGTGATTTTCCAAAGTTAGAACAGGGTATCACGTAATCATTCTGCACTAGTCTCACAAAAACATAAATATCTCAAAATATAGAACTCCTTTTCTTGCTCTGTTTCTTTTATATGAAGATAGACTCATTAAAATTTAATTTAATATCTAATTCAGTCTCTGATTCAATTTCTACTATTTTTGGTGATTTTTCAAAATCACATCACTGCTACTGTCCAAAACAATTTTATTGCTAATTCACTCTTTCACACTTTCTTTGTATTAACCTCATTTTAACATACATATCACAAATCATTTTCACCACATTTGATACATCACAAGTATAGGCCCATGATCACAAGGTCACCATAAAATCATCCTCATGTATAACTTACTTTGTTTATAACCTTACCACATCCTGGTCACTTAATGAACACATCATTCACATAACCAAGTTCATGCACTTATTCATCACAAAACTCACAAAGCAATACATAGAGAGTCTCCCGTTGAACACTTCGGATCAATCCTCGATACTTGGTGGTTTCAACACATAGCTCCACCCATCATATAGTTCAGCTCTTTTGTACACATGGTGAACACTCAGTACCACCCATGTGACCTAGCCAATTTATCTCATAGCTCTCTTGTCTACATAGTGTCCTTCACCTGGAACCACGCATGCAACCTAGCTACATATATCATGTAGAGGTCTACATGGTGTACACATAGTATCACGCATGCGACCTAGCTACATCATAATGTCTTGTAGCTCTCTTGGACACATGATGTGCACTCAGCACCATACATGTGACCTAGCTACATACTATCTGTATCATCCAATTTTTCCGAAGGTTTAATCGGGATTTCTTTCTCTTTTCCAACAATTTCACCAATCAAGTAATTATCCACAAACATATTTCCAATATTATTATAAAATATCATAATACAAGTAATATTGATTTATTACTTACATATAAACTTACATCTCATTTAATATCAAGGCAATAATATTAAATTACACATTGCCTTATTAAAAATCATATGAACTTACAATTTCCCATAATATCCATAATCATAGAAATCACATTTATGTATGATAATTCAATGCACTTCATGTACCATAGACATATTTTTAAATCAATTCATAAACTTGGCACCATAATCATTTAATTTAACATAATTCAATTAATTCACTAAATTTAACTTTCAAATATAAATTACAGCATTATTGCTATATTATTATCATACCAACTTACATACTTTCAACACCTCGGAAATCATAATAAATATGTCAATTTTACATTGAAACATGCATAAATTAATGCTTATTATACATATGAACTTACTGATACAACCACCCCTCCTGAGTTGTCGGCTGCCAATGAAGATCCTCTCGAATTGCCCGTAAGATCGATCACCCGAGCTCGAGCAAAGAGATTCAAAGACGCAACAACAGCTTTAGTTGATAGAGTTTGGGGTGAAACCATTGCTGGACTTCTTGAAAGCTCTTGGACCAGCAAGCCAAGCAAACCATGCATACTCCTTCAAGCTCAAATCAGGTCAACTTCAACTCAACTTAGCTCAACGAGCTCGTTTCAGCTCATTTCATTATTGCATTTATTATGCTGGAATAAATCATTTAAGTTGCTGTTAGTTTTATTAGTTATTTGTTTTAATAATTAATTTGTCATAATCTGGACATGTTTTAATTATGTTCTAAATTAAGTACTTAATTAATTAGGACCAATTAAATATGTCTTAACTATTACAAAGATTAATTATGTCCAGCCTAATTTATGGTGCAAGATTTATTTGTCTATGTTGCCGAATTTAATGTGTCTAAAAGGGATTTAATTTACTGAATTAAATGTTGTAGGTACATTACCCTTGGACGCATAGGTGCATGGATGACTTAAAATTGGTGTGCTGCTCTTTGGTGTTCCCTAAGTGACCATTCAGCCAAACCTTACAACTCTTCAAGAAGACCGATTGGCTGCCCAAGACAAATTAAGGCTGTTCACACCCACCCGATTATTCCTTTCACACCAAGGGCTGTTCGGTTTTGTTTGTTCACACATGTGTGGCTGTTCAAATCAGTTTGTTCACATTCTAAGACTATTGAAGTGCTCTAGATAGCTCCTTAATTACATGAACATTCGGCTGAATCAAGTAGCACATTAATTCCAAATTCAAGCATTTGGCGAACCTATTGATGGCATTTCAGCTCCCAAACAATTCATTCAATTTTTCTATTGAATCAAGGCATCTAGAAGCTGCCCCTTACCATTCTCCATGCACAAGAAACTTCAAGGAAGCTTCATAAAAAATTCTGGAATTTTCAGAAACCATTTAGCTACCTCAAGAGCCTATTCGACTATCCCTTGCATTCACTATAAATTGTGGCTTGTGTTACTTTGTAAAGAACTTTTGAAACTTTTGTTAATGTTATGCTGCCAAAATCGTGAGGCAAACTTTTCTTATATTTCGTTCAAAGATTAGTTTATGTTCCTAGCATTCTAGTTGTGTCAACCGTGTTCTTTGTCGTGCGAACTTATCACTATTCGTAGTGTGGCGTTCAACATACCGAGGTTCCTATCTTGTTAGATAGTGGGTCGAGGTTTCCTTACCAAACCTATAACCGAACTCAAAAGGCTAACTCAACGGGTCGATACCATTTCGGTAATTGGTTCTTGAAAGTCCCTTTAGTAGTTCAAACCCGTTCTTTCTTCTTTACCTAATCGAACCTAAACCGACCAATTTGTTCATACCATTTTTGATCCTTCCCTTTCGTTCCTACCATTCCATTCGTACCCCTCTTTCTACTCAACTATACCTACAACTCAACTAATCCTAACGTAACTTCTCGTAGACGATCGGGCAATCTACATACGACTCGACTTTTCCCGAGACGGTTCGTATCATCTGGTATCAGAGCTACTTAAAACGAGAAGCTTAGACGTTCAAAGGGGAGCATTCCCGAGGTAGGGTAAAAAAAAAAGAGTATAGAAAAAAATTTTCGTATACCGAAGTTTTCTCATTTTTATTGGTTTGTTGCTGTTATTATAAAAGCAAAAATCTATGCAGCCGAAGAAAAAAAAATCGTGTACAAAAGTGCTTCTATTGTATTTAGTTTGCTAATATAGTACAAAAAAAAAGTTATACAAGTTTGAAAAAAAATTCTAAAAAAAAAATCGAAAAAAAAAGTGATTTATGCAATTCAATTGTTAGTTGATCGTCAAGCTTTGATTTGATATAGTTTCCGATCCATCTTCTATCCTACCCTTCCTAATACGCCACACTTTTAACCCAATTCCCTATTCTTTCAGCCTACCCGAAAACTGAATACATCAATCACTTGTTACTCTTTTTGAACCGACCACCTAGACCAAGGACTAAGCCTTAACGAATCTGCTTACGAAATCACGAGAAAAGGTTAAGAGAGGTAAAAGGCACGAGAGTTGTAAGTGCAACAGAGTGGAGGTAAAAGCCTAATTTCGAGTGTAAACACGAGTGTGAGAGAAACAACTTCTTTTCCTTTTCGAGAGATTGTGAGGCTTTGTGGTGAGGTTTACTTTAACAACGTTTTAATGTCACAAGAGTCAGATCACAACGTGGAAGATCGTCCGGCAAGACAACCCATTCGCAACGTCCCCGACTTAAACATGCAAGCCTTATTACGAGAAATGGAGCGACTCCTAGATCGAAGGCTCAATCCTATCGAAGACCATTTGTTCCAAGTTGAAGTGAATGGCCAACGTGAAAGAGCACCCGAGGGGGTTAGAATAAGACGGGAGAGGCCAAATCAGAACCGGGGAAGACGAAGGGTCCAAGACGATGAAGCAAATGACCTTAGTGATCTTGAAAGTTAACAAGAGTCTAATGCTAGTGATCGACATAGGCAACACCGACAACGAGATCGAAGATGCGAAGATGATGATCTCAAGAACATTAAACTATCTATTCCACTGTTTCAAGGTAGATCGAATCCGGAGGCCTATCTTGAGTGGGAAAAAAAGATAGAGTTGGTGTTCGATTGTCACAATTACTCCGAGAATAAAAAGGTGAAACTAGCAGCAATAGAGTTTTCGGACTACGCCATGATTTGGTGGGAACAACTGACCACTAGTCGGAGGCGTAACGGTGAACGTCCTATCTCTACATGGACCGAAATGAAGGCGGTGATGAGGCGACGATTTATCCTGCGTACTACCACCGGAGTTGCACCAAAACTCAAAATCTCACGCAAGGGTCCAAAAGTGTCGAGGATTACTACAAAGAGATGGAAATCGCGATGATTCGAGCGGATGTCCAAGAAGATCCCGAAGCAACGATGGCGCGATTCCTGGCTGGTCTAAATCGAGATATAGCAAACATAGTGGAATTACAACACTACATTGAAGTGGTTGATATGGTCCATATGGCCATCAAGGTGGAAAGACAACTCAAGAGAAAAGGCCCAAGTCGAGGGTTTCGCACTTCCAACCCTTCAAAGTGGAGCCAAGGATCAAGTAAAGGACCTGCCAATCCTCGAGGGAAGGAGACCACGGTACCTCTAAAAACCAACAAGCCCATCGCCGAAATGAACAAAGGCAAGGCACCTGAATTGACATACAATTGAAATCAGGATATTAAGTATTTTAAGTATCTCGGAAGAGGCCACATAGCAAGCCATTGCCCAAATCGAAGGACCATGGTATTGCGAGCCGATGGCGAGATCGAAACGGAGGATGAGGAGGAGAAAGAATCTGAATCGGCTTCCGAAGTCGAGGAGGACGTGGAACAACCCATGGAAGGAGAACTACAAGTTGTAAAACGAAGTCTAAGTCTCCAAGGCACGGAGAATAATCTACAACGAGAGAATATCTTCCACACTCGGTGCCAAGTCGGAGGCAAAGTCTGTAGCGTCATTATCGACGGAGGCAGCTGTACCAATGTAGGAAGTACCATGATGGTTGAAAGACTTGGTTTGCCTACTACCAAGCATCCGAGCCCCTACAAACTTCAATGGCTCAATGACGGAGGAGAGCTTAAGGTAACGAAGCAAGTACTTGTCTCTTTCAACATCGGCAAGTATTCGGATGAAGTTCTTTGTGACGTCGTACCGATGCATGCGGGGCATTTGCTACTTGGCCGACCGTGGTAGTTTGATAGACGAGTTCAACACGACGGGTATACCAACCGGTATACATTCAAATTCATGGGAAAGAATGTGACGTTGGCGCCATTGACTCCCAAACAAGTGTATGAAGACGAAATCAAGCTAAAAGCTTCTATTGAGCAAATGAGAGAAAAAGAAAAAGAAAGTTGTAAAAAAATAAAAGAAGAAAAAAATAAGAAAAAGAAAACAAAAGAGATTGACAAGAAAAATATCCAAGAAAAGGAAGAAAAAGAAAAGAAAATCGAGAAAATGAGTGTTTTTGCAAGAGTTAGTGATGTGAGGAAGACTTTGGTGATGAATCAAACTGTTCTTGTACTTTTGTATAAGGAAGCATTAATTTCTACTAACGATTTACCCGATACCCTACCCCCTCCTATTTTGTCTTTGTTGCAGGATTTCCAAGACGTTTTTTCGAAAGAAACCCCGAGTGGTCTTCCACCACTTCGTGGAATCGAGCATCAAATTGATTTCGTGCCGGGAGCGATTATTCCAAATCGACCTGCTTACCGATCCAATCCGGAGGAGACCAAGGAGTTGCAAAGACAAGTCAATGAGCTGATGGAAAAAGGCTACATTTGCGAGAGCCTAAGTCCTGTCTTTGTTCCGTATTATTGGTACCAAAAAGGATTTGAACATGGCGCATGTGCGTGGATTGCCGAGCCGTTAACAAGATAACAATCAAATACCGTCATCCCATTCCTCGCTTAGATGACATGTTAGATGAGCTTAGTGGGGCCAAAGTGTTCTCAAAATCGATTTGAAGAGTGGCTACCACCAAATTCGGATGCGAGGAGGAGACGAATGGAAAACAGCATTCAAGACCAAGCACGGACTATCTGAATGGCTGGTTATGCCTTTTGGCCTTACCAACGCTCCAAGTACGTTCATGAGACTAATGAACCATGTCTTAAGGCCTTTCATCGGTAAGTTTTGTGTGGTATATTTCGACGATATATTGATTTACAAGAAATCTATGGAAGAACATGTAAGTCATCTCAAATCTGTTTTAGAAGTTTTATGGAAAGAGACCTTATATGCTAATTTAAAGAAATGTTCTTTTGTTCTAACAAAACTATTTTTCTAGGATTTGTAGTTAGTGCGGATGGTCTTGAGGTAGACCAAGAGAAGATTAAGGCCATACGAGATTGGCCAAGGCCTCGAAAGTTACGCAAGTTTGAAGTTTCCATGGCCTAGCAAGTATCTACCGACGATTCGTTTGAATTTTAGCACAATTGTTGCTCCACTTACGAGTGTTATTAAGAAAATTCTTCTTTTATTTGGAGCGATGAACAAGAGAAATCATTTATAAAAATCAAAGATTGTCTCACTAACGCTCCTTTGCTTGCCCTTCCAGATTTCTCGAAGACTTTTGAGATCGAGTGCGATGCTTCGGGCATTGGAATCGGGGCCGTGTTGACACAAGACGGACGTCCTGTGGCTTACTTTAGTGAAAAACTCAATGGAGCCGTACTCAACTATCCGGTGTATGATAAAGAGATGTACGCGCTCATACGAGCCCTTGAGACATGGCAACATTACTTGTGGCCTAAGGAATTCGTTATTCATTCCGATCATGAAGCCTTGAAGCACATCAAAGGCCAACATAAGTTGAACCGACGCCACGCGAAGTGGGTTGAATACCTTGAGTCGTTTCCGTATGTCATCAAATATAAGAAAGGTAAAGATAATATTGTGGCTGATGCGCTTTCAAGAAGGTATACTCTGTTATCATATTTGGATTCTAAGATTCTTGGTTTTACATTATTAAAAGATTCCTATGTAAACGATTCCGATTTTGGAGAGATATTTGTTTCTTGAGAAAGGTCCTTTTGAAAATTTTTATAGGTACGAGGGCTATCTTTTCCGAGAAGGTAAACTATGCATTCCTTGTGGATCTGTTCGAGACCTATTAGTGCATGAGGCGCATAGTGGCGGGCTTATGGGACACTTCGAAGTCAATAAGACACTAGCCACTCTCCATGAACATTTTTATTGGCCGCGGATGCGAAAAGATGTGGAGCGAGTTTGCGAAAGGTGTATAGCCTGCAAAAAGGCTAAATCAAAGGTTCAACCCCATGGCTTGTACACACCATTGCCCATTCCTGAAGCACCGTGGATTAACATCTCCATGGATTTTGTTCTCGGACTTCCGCGCACAAAAACGGGGAAGGATTCTATTTTTGTTGTTGTTGATAGATTTTCAAAAATGTCTCATTTTATTGCCTGTACTAAGACTGACGATGCCGTTCATGTTGCGAACTTGTTTTTTAGGGATATCGTTAGACAACATGGCATTCCTCGTACGATCGTGTCGGACCGAGATGCAAAATTTTTAAGTCATTTTTGGAGGTCTTTGTGGGGTAAATTAGGGACCAAACTTCTATTTTCGACCACTTGCCACCCCCAAACCGATGGCCAAACAGAAGTTGTCAATAGAGTTCTATCTACTTTGCTTCGGGCCATCGTTCAGAAGAATTTGAAGACGTGGGAGGACTGTCTACCCCATATTGAGTTTGCGTATAATCGTTCTGTCCATTCTGCGACTAAATTCTCCCCATTTGAAATTGTTTACGGTTTTAATCCCTTGACTCCTTTAGATCTATTGCCTTTACCTACTGATCAGTTTGTCCATGTAGATGCAAAGAAAAAGGCAGATTTTGTCAAGGATTTACATAGCAAGGTGAGGACCAATATCGAGGCTAGGACTGAGTCCTATGTGCGTAATGCGAACAAAGGCTGAAAACGAGTAGTTTTTGAACCCGGAGATTGGGTGTGGGTTCATATGCGAAAAGAAAGGTTTCTGGCTCGTGAAAGTCGAAGTTATTGCCGAGAGGAGATGGGCCGTTTCAAGTTTTGGAGCGAATAAACGATAATTCTTATAAACTTGATCTCCTGTGAGTACAATGTAAGTGCTACCTTTAATGTAGCTGATCTCTCTTCTATGATATAGGTGACGATTTGGGGCAAATCGCTCAAGAGAGGGGGAATGATACAACCACACCTCCCGAGTTGTCGGCTGCCAATGAAGATCCTCTCAAATTGCCCGTAGGACCGATCACCCGAGCTCGAGCAAAGAGATTCAAAGACGCAACAACAACCTTAGTTGATAGAGTTTGGGGTGAAACCGTTCTGGACTTCTTGAAAGCTCTTGAACCAGCAAGCCAAGCAAACCATGCATACTCCTTCAAGCTCAAATCAGCTCAACTTCAACTTAACTTAGCTCAACGAGCTCGTTTCACTCATTTCATTATTGCGTTTATTATGCTGGAATAAATCATTTAAGTTGCTGTTAGTTTTATTAGTTATTTGTTTTAATAATTAATTTGTCATAATCTAGACATGTTTTAATTATGTTCTAAATTAAGTACTTAATTAATTAGGACCAATTAAATATGTCTTAACTATTACAAAGATTAATTATGTCCAGCCTAATTTATGGTGCAAGATTTATTTATGTTGCGAATTTAATGTGTCTAAAAGGGATTTAATTTGCTGAATTAAATGTTGTAGGTACATTACCCTTGGACGGCATAGGTGCATGGATGATTTAAAATTGGTGTGCTGATCTTTGGTGTTCCCTAAGTGACCATTCAGCCAAACCTTACAACTCTTCAAGAAGACCGATTGGCTGCCCAAGACAAATTAAGGCTGTTCACACCCACCGATTATTCCTTTCACACCAAGGGCTGTTCGATTTTGTTTGTTCACACATGTGTGGCTGTTCAAATCGGTTTGTTCACATTCTAAGACTATTGAAGTGCTCTAGACAGCTCCTTAATCACATGAACATTCGCTGAATCAAGCAGCGATATTAATTCCAAATTCAAGCATTTGGTCGAACCTATTGATGGCATTTCAGCTCCCAAACAATTCATTCAATTTTTCTATTGAATCAAGGCATCTAGAAACTGCCCTTACCATTCTCCATGCACAAGAAACTTCAAGGAAGCTTCATCAAAATTCTGGAATTTTCGAAACCATTTAGCTACCTCAAGAGCCTATTCGGCTATCCCTTGCATTCACTATAAATTGTGGCTTGTGTTACTTTGTAAAGAACTTTTGGACTTTTGTTAATGTTATGCTGCCAAATTTGTTAGGCAAAACTTTTCTCAAATTTCGTTCAAAGATTCGATTGGCTTCCTAGCGTTCTAGTGTGTCAGCCGTTGCTCTTTGTCGAAACCGAACTTATCACTACTCGTAGTGTGGCGTTCAAACATACCGAGGTTCCTATCTTGTTAGATAGTGGGTCGAGGTTTTTCCTTTACCAATTCCAAACCAAACTAAAAGAGCTTATAAACAACGGGTCGATACCAAATCGGTATTGGTTCTTGTTTGCACTTTTTGTTCAACCCCATTTCTCCATTTACCTAATTGAACCAATTCCTTCATCCATACCTATTCGGACTCCAAACCCGAATTTTCAAACTCTTTTTACCTATTCTAATCCGAGCCCAAAACCAGTACCTTCTTTCCTTCATCTGACCTTTTCAATTAAACCTAACGTAACTTCTTGTTGACGATCGGGCACACTAATACGACTCGACTCTTCCGAGGCGGATCGTATCATAGACTAAGGTTAAGCCTTGGCGAATCTACTTACAAAATCACGAGAAAGGTAAAGAGAGGTAAAAGGCACGAGAGTTGTGAGCGCAATAGAGTGGAGATAAAAGCCTATTCTTGAGCGTAAACACGAGCGTGAGTGAAATTCCTTTTTCTTTTCGAGTGATCGTGAGGTTTTGTGTGAGGTTCCTTACTAAACTCAATATCACAAGAATCCGCTCCTAACATGGAAGATCGTCCCGCACGACAACCTGTTCGCAATATTCCTGATTTGAACATGCAAGCTCTATTACGAGAGATGGAAAGACTCTTAGATTGAAGATTAAATCCCCTCAAAGATCACCTATTTCAAGTCGAAGCGAGAGAGCAATGTGAAAGGCCTCCTGAAGTAGTCGAAAGACCTCCTGAAGTAGTCTAACCTAGACGAGGGAGACCAAACCAACAACGGGAAAGACAAAGAGTTCAAGAAGATGATGTAAACGATCCTAGTGATCTTAACAGCGATCAAGAGTCGAATACAAGTAATCGCCGGAGGGAACCACAATATCGAGATCGGAGATGTGAAGATGATGATCTTAAGAACATCAAGCTTTCAATACCACTATTCCAAGGTAGATCGGATCCAGAGGCCTATCTTGAGTGGGAAAACAGATCGAGTTGGTGTTTGATTGTCACACTACTTTGAAAACAAAAAGGTGAAACTAGCAGCAATCGAATTCTCAGATTACGCCATGATCTGGTGGGATTAATTAACTACTAGTGGAAGACGTAACGGAGAACGACCAATCTCTACATGGATCGAGATGAAAGCAGTTCTGAGGCGACGATTTATCCCTTCTTACTACCTCTGGGAGTTACACTAAAAACTTCAAAATCTTACACAAGGGACCAAAAGCGTCGAATACTACTACAAGGAGATGGAAATTGTGATGATTCAGGTAGATGTCCAAAAGGATCCCGAAGCAACAATGGCACAATTTCTAGCTGGATTAAACCGAGACATAGTGAATGTTGTCGAGCTTTAACAATACCTTGAAGTGGTGGACATGGTTCATATGGCCATCAAGGTAGAAAAGCAACTCAAGCGTAAAGGCCCAAGCTGAGGTTTTTCCACTTCTAACACATCCAAGTGGGGCCAAAGTTCGAGTAAAGGTTTTCCAACATTTCGAGGAAAGGATACCATAGCACCTCCGAAAACCAACAAGCCTAACACCGAAGTAAAGAAAGGCAAGGCACCCGAGGTTTCTTTCAATCATAATCGAGATTTCAAATGTTTTAAATGTCTCAGAAGAGGTCACATAGCCATCAGTGCCCAAATCAAAGGACAATGGTGATTCGTGTTGATGGCAAAATCGAGACAGAGGATGAAGAAGAAAAGGAGTCTGAATCAGCTTCTGAAGTTGAGGAGGACTTAGAACAACCCGTGGAAGGCAAACTTCTCATTGTCAAAAGGAGTCTTAGTCTCCAAGGCATGGATAATGAGCTACAACTGGAGAACATATTTCATACTTGATGTCAAGTAGGAGGAAAAGTTTGTTGTGTCATCATCGACGGCGGTAGTTGTACAAACGTAGCAAGTATGATGATGGTTGAAAAGCTTGGTTTGCTAACTACCAAGCATCCGAGCCCTTATAAAATTCAGTGGCTCAACGATGGTGATGTGATCTGGCTCGAGATGATGAGTCGAATTCACATAGTTGCCCGATCGTAGTTCGAGAGAGTCGTTCGTGCCTCAGATTTTAGTAATAAAAGTAAAATAATGGATTAGAATAAGCGGAAGGTTTCAAGAAGGGTAAGTTTAGTAATAGGTCTTTCGAAACTTGTACGAGATATGAGAGGAAGCAACCTCACAAGAACATGTTCATTAACAATTTTGGCCCTTGGAGTTACACCATTTAATTCATGATTTTTGGCTAAAGGTTGCCACTTAATTGCTTCATTAAACAAGGGAGGCTGAACCTAGCAAGTGTCCCTTGGAGCTTCATTCATTCACTTGTCATTTCTTAAACATGAAGCATTCACAATTCATGTTCCATAGCAGAATCTAGTCATGCACATTAAGGATTAATTTTCTAGAATTTTCTTTTACTTAATTTGTAAGCATGAAAAGCCATTCGGCTACCTAGACTTTAGGCCTATAAATACTTGTTATTTTTTTTCATGAAAAGAACTTTTGAGACTTTTGTTAATGTTATGTCACTCAATTTGTTAGGCAAAACTTTTCTCAAATTTCGTTCAAAGATTCGATTGGCCTCCTAGCGTCTAGTGTGTCAACCGTTGTTCTTTGTCGAAACCGAACTTATCACTACTCGTAGTGTGGCGTTCAAACATACCGAGGTTCCTATTTTGTTAGATAGTGGGTCGAGGTTTTCATTTACCAATTCCAAACCGAACTAAAAGAGCTTATAAATAGCGAATTCGATACCAAATCGGTATTGGTTCTTGTTTGCACTTTTTGTTCAACCCCATTTCTCCATTTACCAATTGTACCTAAACTGACTATTCCATTTCTTCAATTCCCCCTTACCTAATTGAACCAATTCCTTCATCCATACCTATTCGGACTCCAAACCCGAACTTTCAAATTCTTCTTACCTATTCTAATCCGAACCCAAAACCAATATCCTTCCTTCCTTCATCCGACCTTTTCAATTAAACCCAACGTAACTTCTTGTTGACGATCGGGCACACTAATACGACTCGACTCTTCCGAGGCGGATCGCATCATCTGGTATCAGAGCTACCTAAAACGAGAAGCTTAGACGTTTGAAGCAGAAGCGGAGCATTCCCGAGGTAGGTTCAGAAAAAAGAAGAGTATAGAAAAAATATTTCGTATACCGAAGTTTTCTCATTTTGATTGGTTTGTTGTTGTTATTATAAAAGCAAAAATCTACGCAGCCGAGAAAAAAAATCGTGTACAAAAGTGCTTCTATTGTATTTAGTTTGCTGATATAGTACAAAAAAAGTTATACAAGTTTAAAAAAAATCGGAAAAAAAAAGTGATTTATGCAATTCAATTGTTAGTTGATCGTCAAGCTTTGATTTGATATAGTTTCCGATCCATCTTCTATCCTACTCTTCCTAATACGCCACACTTTTAACCCAATTCCCTATTCTTTCAGCCTACCCAAAATCGAATACATCAATCACTTGTTACCCCTTTTGAACTGACCACCTAGACCAAGGACTAAGCCTTAACGAATCTGCTTACGAAATCACGAGAAAAGGTTTAGAGAGGTAAAAGGCACGAGAGTTGTAAGTGCAATAGAGTGGAGGTAAAAGCCTAATTTCGAGTGTAAACATGAGTGTGAGAGAAACATCTTCTTTTCCTTTTCGAGAGATTGTGAGGCTTTGTGGTGAGGTTTACTTTAACAACGTTTTAATGTCACAAGAGTCAGATCACAACGTGGAAGATCGTCCGGCAAGACAACCCATTCGCAACGTCCCCGACTTAAACATGCAAGCCTTATTACGAGAAATGGAGTGACTCCTAGATCGAAGGCTCAATCCCATCGAAGACCATTTGTTCCAAGTTGAAACGAATGGCCAACGTGAAAGAGCACCCAGGGGGTTAGACCAAGACGGGAGAGGCCAAATCAGAATCGGGGAAGACGAAGGGTCCAAGATGATGAAGCAAATGACCTTAGTGATCTTGAAAGTGAACAAGAGTCTAATGCTAGTGATCGATGTAGGCAACACCGACAATGAGATCGAAGACGCGAAGATGATGATCTCAAGAACATTAAACTGTCTATTCCACCGTTTCAAGGTAGATCGGATCCGGAGGCCTATCTTGAGTGGGAAAAAAAGATAGAGTTGGTGTTCGATTGTCACAATTACTCCGAGAATAAAAAGGTGAAACTAGCAGCAATAGAGTTTTTGGACTACGCCATGATTTGGTGGGAACAACTATCCACTAGTCGGAGGCGTAACGGTGAACGTCCTATCTCTACATGGATCGAAATGAAGGCGGTGATGAGGCGACGATTTATCCCTGCGTACTACCACTGGGTGATACAACCACACCTCCCGAGTTGTCGGCTGCCAATGAAGATCCTCTCGAATTGCCCGTAGGACCGATCACCCGAGCTCGAGCAAAGAGATTCAAAGATGCAATAACAACCTTAGTTGATAGAGTTTGGGGTGAAACCGTTGCTGGACTTCTTGAAAGCTCTTGGACCAGCAAGCCAAGCAAACCATGCATACTCCTTCAAGCTCAAATCAGCTCAACTTCAACTTAACTTAGCTCAACGAGCTCGTTTCAGCTCATTTCATTATTGCGTTTATTATGCTGGAATAAATCATTTAAGTTGCTGTTAGTTTTATTAGTTATTTGTTTTAATAATTAATTTGTCATAATCTGGACATGTTTTAATTATGTTCTAAATTAAGTACTTAATTAATTAGGACCAATTAAATATGTCTTAACTATTACAAAGATTAATTATGTCCAGCCTAATTTATGGTGCAAGTTTTATTTATGTTGCCGAATTTAATGTGTCTAAAAGGGATTTAATTTGCTGAATTAAATGTTGTAGGTACATTACCCCTTGGACGGCATAGGTGCATGGATGATTTAAAATTGGTGTGCTGATCTTTGGTGTTCCCTAAGTGACCATTCAGCCAAACCTTACAACTCTTCAAGAAGACCGATTGGCTGCCCAAGATAAATTAAGGCTGTTCACACCCACCTGATTATTCCTTTCACACCAAGGGCTGTTCGGTTTTGTTTGTTCACACATGTGTGGCTGTTCAAATCGGTTTGTTCACATTCTAAGACTATTGAAGTGCTCTAGATAGCTCCTTAATCACATGAACATTCGGCTGAATCAAGCAGCAGCATTAATTCCAAATTCAAGCATTTGGCCGAACCTATTGATGGCATTTCAGCTCCCAAACAATTCATTCAATTTTTCTATTGAATCAAGGCATCTAGAAGCTGCCCCTTACCATTCTCCATGCACAAGAAACTTCAAGGAAGCTTCATCAAAAATTCTGGAATTTTCAGAAACCATTTAGCTACCTCAAGAGCCTATTCGGCTATCCCTTGCATTCACTATAAATTGTGGCTTGTGTTACTTTGTAAAGAACTTTTTTGGACTTTTGTTAATGTTATGCTGCCAAATTTGTTAGGCAAAAACTTTTCTCAAATTTCGTTCAAAGATTCGATTGGCTTCCTAGCATTCTAATGTGTCAGCCGTTGCTCTTTGTCGAAACCGAACTTATCACTACTCGTAGTGTGGCGTTCAAACATATCGAGGTTCCTATCTTGTTAGATAGTGGGTCGAGGTTTTTTTCCTTTACCAATTCCAAACCGAACTAAAAGAGCTTATAAACAACGGGTCGATACCAAATCAGTATTGGTTCTTGTTTGCACTTTTTGTTCAACCCCATTTCTCCATTTACCTAATTGAACCAATTCCTTCATCCATACCTATTCGGACTCCAAACCTGAATTTTCAAACTCTTCTTACCTATTCTAATCCGAACCCAAAACCAATACCCTTCTTTCCTTCATCTGACCTTTTCAATTAAACCTAACGTAACTTCTTGTTGACGATCGGGCACACTAATACGACTCGACTCTTCCGAGGCGGTTCGTATCATCTGGTATCAGAGCTACTTAAAACGAGAAGCTTAGACATTTGAAGCGGAGCATTCCCGAGGTAGGGTCAAAAAAAAAAATTTCGTATACCGAAGTTTTCTCATTTTGATTGGTTTGTTGCTGTTATTATAAAAACAAAAATTCACGCAGCCGGAGAGAAAAAAAAATCGTGTACAAAAGTGCTTCTATTGTATTTAGTTTGCTGATATAGTACAAAAAAAAAGTTATACAAGTTTGAAAAAAAAATTTCAAAAAAAATTCGAAAAAAAAAGTGATTTATGCAATTCAATTGTTAGTTGATCGTCAAGCTTTGAGTTGATATAGTTTCTGATCCATCTTCTATCCTACTCTTCCTAATACGCCACACTTTTAACCCAATTCCTATTCTTTCACCTACCCCAAACCGAATACATCAATCACTTGTTACCCTTTTGAACCGACCACCTAGACCAAGGACTAAGCCTTAACGAATCTGCTTACGAAATCACGAGAAAAGGTTAAGAGAGGTAAAAGGCACGAGAGTTGTAAGTGCAATAGAGTGGAGGTAAAAGCCTAATTTCGAGTGCAAACACGAGTGTGAGAGAAACAACTTCTTTTCCTTTTCGAGAGATTGTGAGCTTTTGTGGTGAGGTTTACTTTAATAACGTTTTAATGTCACAAGAGTCAGATCGCAACATGGAAGATCGTCCGGCAAGACAACCCATTCGCAATGTCCCCGACTTAAACATGCAAGCCTTATTACGAGAAATGGAGCGACTCCTAGATCGAAGGCTCAATCCCATCGAAGATCGTTTGTACCAAGTTGAAGTGAATGGCCAACGTGAAAGAGCACCCGAGGGGGTTAGACCAAGACGGGAGAGACCAAATCAGAACCGGGGAAGACGAAGGGTCCAAGACGATGAAGCAAATGACCTTAGTGATCTTGAAAGTGAACAAGAGTCTAATGCTAGTGATCGATGTAGGCAACACAGACAACGAGATCGAAGACGCGAAGATGATGATCTCAAGAACATTAAACTGACTATTCCACCGTTTCAAGGTAGATCGGATCCGGAGGCCTATCTTGAGTGGGAAAAAAGATAGAGTTGGTGTTCGATTGTCACAATTACTCCGAGAATAAAAAGGTGAAACTAGCATAATAGAGTTTTCGGACTACGCCATGATTTGGTGGGAACAACTAACCACTAGTCGGAGGTGTAACGGTGAACGTCCTATCTCTACATGGACCGAAATGAAGGCGGTGATGAGGCGACAATTTATCCTCAGATACTACCACCGGAGTTGCACCAAAACTCAAAATCTCACACAAGGGTCCAAAAGTGTTGAGGATTACTACAAAGAGATGGAAATCGCGATGATTCGAGCGGATGTCCAAGAAGATCCCGAAGCAACGATGGCGAGATTCCTGGCTGGTCTAAATCGAGATATAGCAAACGTAGTGGAATTACAACACTACATTGAAGTGGTTGATATGGTCCATATGGCCATCAAGGTGGAAAGACAACTCAAGAGAAAAGGCCCAAGTCGAGGGTTTCCCATTTCCAACCCTTCAAGGTGGAGCCAAGGATCAAGCAAAGGATCTGCCAATCCTCGAGGGAAGGAGACTGGTACGAACCGCCTCGGGGAGAGTCGAGTCGTATGCTGAGTTGCCCGATCGTCTACGAGAAACTATCATTCAATTCACTTTTGAAATGAAGTTGATGGAAAAATAGGACGGAAGCTATGTATAATGGTTCTATGATGGTTTATGGATAAATACAGGTTCGGCTAAATTGGAAGGGAAAGTGAAAGAAGTAAATAGAGGATGGATATGGAAGAAAAAGGGTTCTTAAAAGCAAGCACGAACCAATATTAGAAAAATATCGGCTCAAAATGCTTATAGGCTTTCAAGGTGGAGGATGAAAGTGATAAACCTTGACCCGCTACTTAGCAAAGTAGGAACCTCGGTATATGGGTGAGCATACCACACTATTTGATAGTGATAAGTTCGGGATAGTGAAGAACAGGGTTGACGCCACTAGGCTTCCTAGATAAGCCAACGAAGTCCTCAACGAAATATGAGAGAAAGAAATCTCACAAATTCCATAAAAGTTTAACAAAGTTTCATTAAGTGAAAAGTCTAACCTCTTACAAATGAAATAACATATATTTATAGGCTAAATAAAAGTAGCTGAATGGACAAGCTTAGAAGCTAAGAAATTCGCCATAAACACCTAGATAATTCTAGAAGAAAATCATGAATATCCATGAATGTGCAGCCCTTTAATGTTCCATCATCCCCTTGGCGAATGAAGCTTTAATGCACCTTGAATACTTGAATGGTTAGCTTGAAAATGCATGGATCATGCATGAAACGTCCCAATGTATGTTCCTCCATAAATTCGGTCCATGAACCTTCAAAACATGAACATTAAATAGCCCCTACTTGCATGAACGTCTCCAGTACATGTACTCCCTTAAATGCCGTCCATTGAACCTCAATTCTACATGCACCTCTTCATACATTGCACCAAGCCCTACATGAACTTGCATTAATTTCCTTCCATGCATGCATGTGTACCGTCAAAGGATTGGATCTTCTAGATACATTCATGCATGAATCTTCATCATTCATGTAACCGAATGTGCATTTGAACCCAAGCATTCATGTATTTTGTGCATTCATGTATTTGGCAAATACATGAACTTGTAAACACCTTGAATCTGGTCATACATGCACCTAATTAAATGTTGTTCATTCATGCATGTGGGATGTCCAAAAGAGATGTTTCTTCAAGCATTCATTGCGCCGTCCATGAGCATTGTACCTACAAGTAATAAAACAATTCATAAGATATCATGTGAACACACATAAATTCAGCACAATGTGAACACATTTAAGTTATGTGATATCTATGACATATCAATAACAAATATTAATATAAGACAAGTTTAATGCTTAAATAAATATGTGCAAATTTTATTTAATGCATTAAAGACAAAACCGAGTTAAACTAAAATGAGCTAAGCTTTAGCTCGTGAGCTAAAGTTGAGCTGAGATTAAACTCCTAAGTTGAGCTGAGCAAGGTTTAGCTCGTGAGTTGAATATGAGCTAGGAGTGAGCTCGGTTTAGCTCAGGCAAGTTGGATTGAGCTCGAATAAGCTGGATTTGAGCTGGACGGAGCTAGTGGAGCTGGAAACGAGCTTGGATCAGCTTGCCAACATGTCAATGCTCGGCTTGACAGGCTTGTTCGATGAAGTTCGCGGGGCGTGCTCGTATCATCCTCCCCCTCTTTTAGGCGACTTGTCCTCAAGTCGAGCTGTTTGTCCATGGGAGAACTTTGACTCGTGCATGGCTTTCCTCGATCAAATGGGATGGAAGATGTCACACAAACATGAAAAATTCTTACCACAGCCAATAAAAAGAAACTCAAAGGAGTCAAATTCAAATGTGTTCGATAGTTCATAAAATATTCATTCAATCGAACATATGCCAAAAATCTCAATTGGACAAAGCAAGCATACATAAATTTATCAAAGAGTTTCATTAGACCATCGTTACAAACATGAAAACTAAGTTGGATCAAGGGATAATTGGTTGAAAATGATCGTAGGCACTTAAACACATTATTCCTCATCCAAAACATTTTAATTTCTTTAATCGAATATAGTAACTCATTTGGTCCTTTGTCTTGCTCATGCAAGGTATGCCATGGCCAAAGGTATGCTAACTCTTTCTTTCGTTTTTGAACAACATGAGGGGAGTCTCCAAATTCCAACGTAATAATCACATCATCACAATGCCAAAAGGAAAAATCCATCACATCACAGTATAAATAATTTCCAAACAACAAATCAATGGAATTTTCAACTTCAATCGAATTGAGCAAAGATATTTGAAAATTTTCAGATGACTTACCTTGACGAATATGAAGAGAAGACAATTGAGGATTGGGTTTACCTTTCTCGGTCAAAATGAATCTTCTCTCTTTGGATAGATAACGTAAGACAAACCTATTACTCCGATAAATTTGAATAGGTGGTGACGCACCATGACATGTCTTGCTCCTCGAGGGGTGGAATTCACAAAAATGAGAATGGTTAGTATTATCGAAAACTATGGACTTAAATGGAAAAGGAAAGTTACCATGGAAATTTGATTCAATTCCAAAAACATAGCTTGGCCTTACCTTCTCGAAATGAAACGAAAATTTCAGATGTGGCCAAACAAGGTGATTAATAAATGAATCAAAATTGAAATCCAAATCATTGAATTTCACCTTCTTATCAAAATTTTGAACATCAAGCAAACATATTTTGATTGCAAATGATGCAAAGTGCTTAATGTTTCCATAAAATAAATTCATGTAGCAAATACCAGGCTTGAACACATGAACTTGATCATTTGATTTAGCAGGCAACATGTTAAATAAGGAAAATATAATCAACTCATCGCATGTTTCAAATTTCACTCGTTCAATTAGACTTGAAAAATTGGCACAACTAAGCATATTCATTTTATCACCAAAGAAACGATGCAACATGTTATCATGCAAGTAAATCAAAGGAAACTTAAATATGCAAATACTCGAACAATTTTGCATCGTAATTTCTACTCGAATAGATAGATCAAAGCATGGAAATCTTGCACAAAATTTCAGAGATTTATCTTGAAGAACAAAGTCAAACAGATCAATTACTTCATGCAAAAATCTTTTAACGCATTTATCGAGCAAAGAAGTTGTGTTCATGCAACCTTTCAGAAATTCAAATCCATCACAAATCATTTGAATAGGCACGTTTAAACAGAAAGATGAATTCAAAGAATTTTTATAATCAAACAAATCAAAACGTGAAAAACTGCTATCACATACATTCACAATTTGCACAGGATGAGCCAATCCAACAGAATCAACAAAATTGTCGTTATAAAACATGTCATAAGACGGAATCTTCATGACATCTTTTGAAACAACATCGTTAACATTAGTATGTGAATAGTAATTAACCAAATCAAAAGATGGAAGATTTTCAAAAATAAGGCCATAAAAATCTATATGAGCAACTTTGTATTCAAACGGCCTCGAATCAATAAATAAGGAATCCTTACCTTTCTTACCTTCAATTGCAAGTGGGTGGCTGTCATTCGTGAACTTACCTTTTTCGAACAACCTAAAACACCTCTCGTTGGAAGGTAATGTAGATGGAATTGGTCGCACAAACTTCTAGGAACCTGAAAAGTTAACTCACAAGAAGATCGAACAGGTGGGTTAGTAGAAATAATCCTCACTTGCTCACTTGTTTTCTCACTCGATTCTTTTGTTTCAATTTCTTTTCATCTTCTTTTCACTCTCAAATTTCTTTTCGTTCTCTTTTCAATCTCATTTTCTTTTCATTTTCTTTTTGCTTTTCAAAGACTTTTTCAAAGGCTTTTTCAAGTTCTCTCAAGATTCGCTCATTTTCTCTCTTACTTGCCTCTTGCCTCTCTTTTCTTTTTATTTCGTTTTCTTTTTCTTCTTTTGCTTTTTCTTTTCTTTTATTTGTTTTCTCTTTACAAGAATGTACAAAAGAACGATGAGAATACAAATCTTGTTTGAAAGATAAAGAACTATTTGCGTATGATTCACAATCAAAACTTCGTGAAGAATACTCCTTGAATGATTTCTTTGAAGATATACTAGGAGTATGTCTTTCTCTCTGAACAACATCTTGGAACGAATCAAAATCGTAATCGGCTTCTCGTCTTCTCGAATTTCTTGATGAAAAGGACTTTTGATCGAAGTCACTTCTCGAATTCGCTGATGAATATGAGTCATAGTATGAATCTCTTTGTCTCGATGTAGATGGCGAAAAGGAATCACGATTGGAACTTTTTTTCAGGTAGTAGTTGGGGGTATATCTCCGTGGGTTTCTTGGTTCCGTTTTACGACTTGAAGAAACTCGATCACTTTGGTCTCGTTTAGTCGCCATTCTTCACATTTCTTGAACCAAGTATTGGTATTCCGATTCGGTGAACTCTTCGCGTGACATGATTTTTGTTGCTAAAAAGAAAATGTTAGATCACAAAACAAAATAAAAAAAATTTAAGTACCTCACCACAAACCTCACAATTTCGCTCGGAAAGAAGAAGAAAAAAGGTGTCACTCCCGCTCGTGTTTACACTCGTTTGGCTTTTACCTCCACTCGAATGATCTCACTCGCTCGTGCCTTTTACCTCTCAATCTTTTCTCTCGCAACCGTGAGTCGGACTTGCCAAGGCTTTATCGTGAAGCTTAGGGTTCGGTTTCAATAGGGTAACAAGGAGACGCGTATAGGTTTAAGGTTGGCTGAAAGAACAGGGAATTGGGCAAGAAAAAAAATGTGGCGAATTAAGGAGAGTAGAATAGAAGAAGGGTCGGTAACTATATCAGATCAAAGCTTGACGATCAAGTATCAATTGATTTGCATAAATCACTCTTTTTCTTTTTTTTTTCGAATTTTTTTTATTTTTTTAACTTGTATAACTTTTTTTTGTTGTACTATATCGACAAGCTAAATACAATAAAATCACTTTTGTACACGATTTTTTTTCTTCGGCTGCGTAGATTTTTGCTTTTATAGCAACAATAACAAACTAATCAAAATAAGAAAACTTCGGTATACAAAATTTTTTTTCTATACTCTTTTTTTTTAAACCTACCTCGGGAATGCTTCGCTTCGAACGTCTAAGCTTCTCATTTTAGGTAGCTCTAATACCAAATGGTATGAACCGCCTCGGGGAGAGTCGAGTCGTATGCTGAGTTGCCCGATCGTCTACGAGAAACTATCGTTCAATTCACTTTTGAAATGAAGTTGATGGAAAAATAGGACGGAAGCTATGTATAATGGTTCTATGATGGTTTATGGATAAATACAGGTTCGGCTAAATTGGAAGGGAAAGTGAAAGAAGTAAATAGAGGATGGATATGGAAGAAAAAGTGTTCTTAAAAGCAAGCACGAACCAATATTAGAAAAATATCGGCCTAAAATGCTTATAGGCTTTCAAGGTGGAGGATGAAAGTGATAAACCTTGACCCGCTACTTAGCAAAGTAGGAACCTCGGTATATGGGTGAACGCCACACTATTTGATAGTGATAAGTTCAGGATAGTGAAGAACAGGGTTGACGCCACTAGGCTTCCTAGATAAGCCAACGAAGTCCTCAACGAAATATGAGAGAAAGAAATCTCACAAATTCCATAAAAGTTTAACAAAGTTTCATTAAGTGAAAAGTCTAACCTCTTACAAATGAAATAACATATATTTTATAGCCTAAATAAAAGTAGCTGAATGGACAAGCTTAGAAGCTAAGAAATTCGGCCATAAACACCTAGATAATTCTAGAAGAAAAATCATGAATATCCATGAATGTGCAGCCCTTTAATGTTCCATCATCCCCCTTGGCCGAATGAAGCTTTAAATGCACCTTGAATACTTGAATGGTTAGCTTGAAAATGCATGGATCATGCATGAAACGTCCCAATGTATGTTCCTCCATAAATTCGGTCCATGAACCTTCAAAACATGAACATTAAATAGCCCCTACTTGCATGAACGTCTCCAGTACATGTACTTCCTTAAATGCCATCCATTGAACCTCAATTCTACATGCACCTCTTCATACATTGCACCAAGCCCTACATGAACTTGCATTAATTTCCTTCCATGCATGCATGTGTACCGTCCAAAGGGATTGGATCTTCTAGATACATATCAATAACAAATATTAATATAAGACAAGTTTAATGCTTAAATAAATATGTGCAAATTTTATTTAATGCATTAAAGACAAAACCGAGTTAAACTAAAATGAGCTAAGCTTTAGCTCGTGAGCTAAAGTTGAGCTGAGATTAAACTCCTAAGCTGAAGCTGAGCAAGGTTTAGCTCGTGAGCTGAATATGAGCTAGGAGTGAGCTCGGTTTAGCTCAGGCAAGTTGGATTGAGCTCGAATAAGCTGGATTTGAGCTGGACGAAGCTAGTGGAGCTAGAAACGAGCTTGGATCAGCTTGCCAACATGTCAATGCTCGGCTTGACAGGCTTGTTCGATGAAGTTCGCGGGGCGTGCTCATATCAGAGACCACGGTACCTCCAAAAACCAACAAGCCTATCGCCGAAATGAACAAAGGCAAGGCACCCGAATCGTCATACAATCGAAATCGGGATATTAAGTGTTTTAAGTGTCTCGGAAGAGGCCACATAGCAAGCCAATGCCCAAATCGAAGGACCATGGTATTGCGAGCCGATGGCGAGATCGAAACGGAGGATGAGGAGGAGAAAGAATCTGAATCAGCTTCTGAAGTCGAGGAGGACGTGGAACAACCCATGGAAGGAGAACTACTTGTTGTAAAACGAAGTCTAAGTCTCCAAGGCGCGGAGAATGATCTCCAATGAGAGAATATCTTCCACACTTGGTGCCAAGTCGGAGGCAAAGTCTGTAGCGTCATTATCGACGGAGGCAGCTGTACCAATGTAGCAAGTACCATGATTGTTGAAAGACTTGGTTTACCTACTACCAAGCATCTGAGCCCCTACAAACTACAATGGCTCAATGACGGAGGAGAGCTTAAGGTAACAAAGCAAGTACTTGTCTCTTTCAACATCGGCAAGTATTCGGATGAAGTTCTTTGTGACGTTGTACCGATGCATGCGGGGCATTTGCTACTTGGCCGACCGTGGCAGTTTGATAGACGAGTTCAACACGACGGGTATGCCAACCGGTATACATTCAAATTCATGGGAAAGAATGTGACGTTGGCGCCATTGACTCCCAAACAAGTGTATGAAGACCAAATCAAGCTAAAAGCTTCTTCTATTGAGCAAATGAGAGAAAAAGAAAAAGAAAGTTGTAAAAAATAAAAGAAGAGAAAATAAGAAAAGAAAACAAAAGAGAGTGACAAGAAAAATATCCAAGAAAAAGAAGAAAAAGAAAAGAAAATCGAGAAAATGAGTGTTTTTGCAAGAGTTAGTGATGTGAGGAAGCTTTGGTGATGAATCAAACTGTTCTTGTACTTTTGTACAAGGAAGCATTAATTTCTACTAACGATTTACCGATACCCTACCCTCCTATTTTGTCTTTGTTGCGGGATTTCCAAGGCGTTTTTGGAAGAAACCCCGAGTGGTCTTCCACCACTTCGTGGAATCGAGCATCAAATTGATTTCATGCTTAGGAGCGGTTATTCCAAATCGACACCTTACCGAGCCAATCCGGAGGAGACCAAGGAGTTGCAAAGACAAGTCAATGAGCTAATGGAAAAAGGCTACATTCGCGAGAGCCTAAGTCCCTGTGCTGTTCCCGTATTATTGGTACCGAAAAAAGACGGAACATGGCGCATGTACGTGGATTGCCGAGCCGTTAACAAGATAACAATCAAATACCGTCATCCCATTCCTCGCTTAGATGACATGTTAGATGAGCTTAGTGGGGCCAAAGTGTTCTCAAAAATCGATTTGAAGAGTGGCTACCACCAAATTTGGATGCGAGAAGGAGACGAATGGAAAACAGCATTCAAGACCAAGCACGGACTATACGAATGGCTGGTTATGCCTTTTGGCCTTACCAATGCTCCAAGTACGTTCATGAGACTAATGAACCATGTCTTAAGGCCTTTCATCGGTAAGTTTTGTGTGGTATATTTCGACGATATATTGATTTACAGCAAATCTATGGAAGAACATGTAAGTCATCTCAAATCTGTTTTAGAAGTTTTGCGAAAAGAGACCTTATATGCTAATTTAAAGAAATGTTCTTTTTGTTCTAACAAAACTATTTTTCTAGGATTTGTAGTTAGTGCGGATGGTCTTGAGGTAGACCAAGAGAAGATTAAGGCCATACGAGATTGGCCAAGGCCTACGAGCATTACACAAGTTCGAAGTTTCCATGGCCTAGCAAGTTTTTACCGACGATTCGTTTCGAATTTTAGCACTATTGCTGCTCCACTTACGAGTGTTATTAAGAAAAATTCTTCTTTTATTTGGAACGATGAACAAGAGAAATCATTTATAAAAATCAAAGATTGTCTCACTAACGCTCCTTTGCTTGCCCTTCTAGATTTCTCGAAGACTTTTGAGATCGAGTGCGATGCTTCGGGCCTTGGAATTGGGGCCGTGTTGACACAAGACGGACGTCCTGTGGCTTACTTTAGTGAAAAACTCAATGGAGCCGTACTCAACTATCCGGTGTATGATAAAGAGATGTATGGGCTCATACGAGCCCTTGAGACATGGCAACATTACTTGTGGCCTAAGGAATTCGTTATTCACTCCGATCACGAAGCCTTGAAGCACATCAAAGGCCAACATAAGTTGAACCTACGCCACGCGAAGTGGGTTGAATACCTTGAGTCGTTTCCGTATGTCATCAAATATAAGAAAGGTAAAGATAATATCGTGGCTGATGCGCTTTCAAGAAGGTATACTCTGTTATCATATTTGGATTCTAAGATTCTTGGTTTTACATTATTAAAAGATTCCTATGTAAACGATTCCGATTTTGGAGAGATATTTGTTTCTTGTGAGAAAGGTCCTTTTGAAAATTTTTATAGGTACGAGGGCTATCTTTTCCGAGAAGGTAAATTATGCATTCCTTGTGGATCTGTCCGAGACCTATTAGTGCATGAGGCACATAGTGGCGGGCTTATAGGACACTTCGGGGTCAATAAGACGCTAGCAACTCTCCACGAACATTTTTATTGGCCGCGGATGCGAAAAGACGTGGAGCGAGTTTGCAAAAGGTGTATAGCCTGCAAAAAGGCTAAATCAAAGGTTCAACCCCATGGCTTGTACACACCATTGCCCATTCCTGAAGCACCATGGATTGACATCTCCATGGATTTTGTTCTCGGACTTCCGCGCACAAAAACAGGGAAGGATTCTATTTTTGTTGTTGTTGATAGATTTTCAAAAATGTCTCATTTTATTGCCTGTACTAAGACTGACGATACCGTTCATGTTGCAAACTTATTTTTCAGGGATATCGTTAGACTACATGGCATTCCTCGTATGATCGTGTCGGACCGAGATGGAAAATTTTTAAGTCACTTTTGGAGGTCTTTGTGGGGTAAATTAGGGACCAAACTTACATTTTTCACCACCACCACCCCAAACCGATGGCCAAACGGAAGTTGTCAATAGAGTTCTATCTACTTTGGTTCGGGCCATCATTCGAAAGAATTTGAAGACGTGGGAGGATTGTCTACCCTATATTGAGTTTGCGTATAATCATTCTGTCCATTCTGCGACTAAATTCTCCCTATTTGAAATTGTTTACGGTTTTAATCCCTTGACTCCTTTAGATCTATTGCCTTTACCTCTTGATCAGTTTGTCCATGTAGATGCAAAGAAAAAGGCAGATTTTGTCAAGGATTTACATAGCAAGGTGCGGGCCAATATCGAGGCTAGGACTGAGTCCTATGTGTGTAATGCGAACAAAGGCTGAAAACGAGTAGTTTTTGAACCCGGAGAATGGGTTTGGATTCATATGCCCAAGGAGCATTTTCTGACCCAATGGAAATCTAAGCTACTGCCTCGCGAAGACGGTCCTTTTCAAGTTTTAGAGCGAATAAATGAAAATTCTTATAAAATTGACTTGCCAGAAGATTATAATGTCAGCGCTACTTTTAATGTGTCAGATTTAACCCCTTTTAATACAGATTTCGACTTGAGGACAAGTTGTTTTGAAGAGGGGGGAATGATGTGATCGCGCCCCATGGTTCAGCTAGTTCGAGCGAGGATTCTATGGTGCTACCACAAGGTCCTGTTACTCGAGCTCGAGCCAAGAAGTTTAAGGAGTCCATCACAGCTTTTGTAGCTCAACTTTGGATTGAAACGCCATTAGGGCGCTCAGAAAGCTGATTCAGTTCCTTGAACTCACCATGCAACTACCTGCAAGTCCAGCTCAACTCATCGAGCTCGCCACCAGCTCACTTCCAGTTCCCCAGCTCGGGTCCAGCTCACAACCAGCTCATGGGTCCAAGTCCAGCTCGGTTTTAGCTCATGAGTTGAATTCTAGCTCATGAAGACTACTTTGACTTCATTTGACTGCTATTAAATTTTTATTTAATAAGTTCATTAATTAGTTAATTAATAAACCACATATTAAATTTAGTTCACATTAGTTTTTATTAAATATGTCTTAAAAGTGTTTATTGATATTAATTAAATTGTCATAACCGAATTTAATGTTTACATTTGTGTTCACATTAGCTTGAATTAATTCTGTTCACATTTTCTTGTAGAAACTCAATGGATGTATGGAGCTTGAAGCAACATGTCTTTTGGAGGGTGCATGGACGGCTAAGGTGCATGGACACTCAAGATGCATGAATCGGTGGAATGCATGAATCGCAAGGTACATTAATTCCAAAGGTTCATGAATGACCAAGAGCCATGAATGTTGTGCTACCTCTTCATCTACACAAGTGACTATTCGGTCAAAGGGACATAATACAAGCATGAGATGGTTGGCCGAATGACTTCCTCCATGAACCTCTACATTCCGTTCACATTGTGTTCACACAAGTTCTTTTGGTTCACCATGTTCACACCTATGGACTCTTCAGGTTACGGCATTCACACCTATTTTGGCCCTTGGAGTTACACCATTTAATTCATGATTTTTGGCTAAAGGTTGCCACTTAATTGCTTCATTAAACAAGGGAGGCCAAACCTAGCAAGTGTCCCTTGGAGCTTTATTCATTCACTTGTCATTTCTTAAACATGAAGCATTCACAATTCATGTTCCATAGCAGAATCTAGTCATGCACATTAAGGATTAATTTTCTAGAATTTTCTTTTACTTAATTTGTAAGCATGAAAAGCCATTCGACTACCTAGACTTTAGGCCTATAAATACTTGTTATTTTTTTTCATGAAAAGAACTTTTGAGACTTTTCAATCAACCCAATTAACTTGAAATAAGCTAAAAAATTGGAAAGAAGGAAAGGCCAATTCAAGTTAAGTTGTGTAAATTTGATTGAAATGACAAGGTCAATCTAATAAGGCAATCAACAGATGAAGGCCAAGATATGATCTAAATTAAAATTAATTCATTTAGAATTAATTGTTAGCAAAGATTTTTGGCGAAAATTTCAATTAAAGTGGACAGCAAGGTTGGAAGAATTTGGGAAATTTCATTGGAAAGGAAACAAAAGAAGAGCGAATTGGCGGAAATCATAGTGGGGTAACGGACCTTTCAGGGTCATGGCGTGATGAGGCTTTTACCTTACTCCATCGGAAGAACCCCGATGCTGTTATGAATCCTTCGAATCCGTGATGAACCGTCAGCAAGGCAGATCAAACATATTATTAAGTAAACGTTCGACTTCTTAAAGCTGGACCAAAGCCATACCATGCTATCTCATAAATCATAAGTTCAATTAACTTATAAATTTTTCATATTGATTATTATCTGAAATATTTAATTTGATTATAGTAATTTTAATTAATTTGTCAAGTTTTATGTCAATTTTTATTTAATTAAATTAAAATTTAATTTAATTATTCAAACTAATTGGTCAGATTTAGATTTATTATGTCTAAAATTTAATTCCTAATAATTGATCAAACTTGAGGCATTCGTGAAAAGATGGTGAGTTTTTTCCTTGCAATTGGTTAAAATTAAAACTTGCCCAAGAAATTGGTCCCATATTTTCTAACCCCATGTTCTTTCTTCCATTTTTTCAACATGTTGAATTTAAGGTTTATCCAAACAATCCTATTCTTAATCAGCTTTAAATTGCTACAACCATTATATTAGTTCCAAACAATTATCTTTCACAAACATTATTGACATCAAAGCCTTAGAATGACAAGAATTTGAAGTTTTAAAATTTGTTAAACTTTCATCTTGCTTATTGGTTTTTCTCAAAATTTGGGATTTGTAAGACTTATTTTTGAATGTTTCAAAATTGATCAAATTTTAAATTCAATACTTTTCAACAATTATTGCTTAATTGCGTTGAACAATCATTTGTTTGTTGTTATTTTTTCTTCTAATTACCAATTACTTATCACAATTCATACCAAATTAAATTTTCATTCAATTGACATCTATACCCATTTCCTTACCACTTCAACCAATCCACTAACCTTTTTAATCAAATTCTAATTTCAAATTTCTTTTTCTTTAAAAATTAACTTTTGGGCCGGTTCAAAAAATAAAATTTTTTGATTTTAATGATTTATTTTGGATTAACTTAAACGCATTAAGAGGAGGTTAAAAAAGTTCGTTTTTATTTAAAAAGTTTTTTTTTTAAAAATTTGAAATGGAAAAAAAATTCTTAAATAAATTGTGTTGAATAGCTTATTAATAGTTTGGATATATCAAAAATAAAATTAAAAAATTCCATTATTTAAAAGATTATCAATTATTTATTTTAAACATCAAATTTTCAAAAGATTTTCAACAACATTCGAATAGAGTAAAGGTATTTGAAAATTTTCGTAAACTTTACCTTGTCGATCTTGAAGAGAAGAAAATTTATGTTCGGTTTTACCTTTTTCAAACAAGATGAATCTTCTCTCTTTAGACAGATAATGTAAAACAAACCTTTTATCTCGATCAACTTGGGTGGGTGACGAAGCACCATGACAGCTCGTGCTTTTTAAAGGGTTACATTCACAAAAATGTAAAAGGTTAGTTTCAATAGGAGGTATGGACTGAAAAGAAAAAAATAAATCATCATTGAAATTTGATTCAAGTCCCAAAGCATAAGTCGATCTTACCTTCTCAAAATGGAACGAAAATTTTAGATGTGGCCAAACAAGGTAATTAGTAAACGAATCAAAATTGAAACCCAAATCATTGAATTTCACCTTCTTATCAAAAGTTCGAACATCAAGCAAACATAATTTGAATGCAAATGATGCAAAGTGCTTAATGTTTCCATAAAATGAATTCATGTAGCAAATACCAGGCTTGAACACACGAACTTGGTCATTTGATTTAGCAGGCAACATGTTAAATAAGGAAAATATAATCAACTCATCGCATGATTCAAATTTCACTCGTTCAATTAGACTTGAAAAATTGGCACAACCAAACATATTCATTTTATCACCAAAGAAACGATGCAACATGTTATCATGGAAGTAAATCAAAGGAAACTTAAACATGCAAATACTCGAACAATCTTGCATCGTAATTTCTACTCGAACAGATAAATCAAAGCATGGAAATCTCGCACAAAATTTCAGAGATTTATCTTGAATAACAAAGTCAAACAGATCAATTATTTCATGCAAAAAACTTTTAACGCATATATCGAGCAAAGAAGTTGTGATCATGCAACCTTTCAAAAATTCAAATCCATCACAAATCATTTGAATAGGCACGTTTAAACAGAAAGATGAATTCAAAGAATTTTTATAATCAAACAAATCAAAACGTGAAAAACTACTATCTCACACATTCACAATTTGCACAGATGAACCAATCCAATGAATCAACAGAATTGTCGTTATAAAACATGTCATAAAACGGAATCTTCATGGCATCTTTTGAATCAACATCGTTAACATTAATATATGAACAACAATTAGCCAAATCAAAAGATGGAAATTTTTCAAAAGTTATGCCATCAAAACCTTAATGAGTAATTTTAAATCAAAGACCTTGACTCGATAAAAAAGATTCCTTACCTTCCTTACCTTCGATTTCCAATGGGTGGCGGTCGTCCACGAACTTACCTTTTTCAAACAACTGAAAACGCCTCTCATTTTGAAGGTATCGGAGTTGGATTTGGTCGTACGGACTTTTAGGAACCTGAAAAGAAAGATCACAAAAAGATCGAGCAGAAGTGTTAGTAGAAAGAATCCTCGCTTGCTCACTAACATCGTTTTCACTCGATTCTATTTCTTCTAAATCACTCGTTTCTTTTATCTCAATTTCTTTTTCCACTCTTTTTTCTTGTTCACATTCTTTCTCTCTCTCAAACTCTTTTTCATTCTCTTTTTCAATCTCATTTTCTTTTTGACTCTCAATCTCTTTTTCTTTTTCTTTCATTTCTTTGTTTCTTTTCTCGATTTCATTCAAGATTCTCTCATTTTCTCTCATAATCTTTTCTTGCCTCTCTTTTCTTTTGATCTCTTTTTGCTTTTCGTCTTCTTCTTTTCTCGCTTGCTTTTTACAAGAGGTTACAAAAGATTTAAGAGAAAAATCATTTTGTTCAAAAGAAGAAAAATCATTTACATAGGATTCACGAACAATCCTTCGTGAAGATCTATCCATGGCTATTTTCTTTGGAGCTCTTGAAGAGGTGTATCTTTCATCTCACATGTCTTCTCGGAAGGATTCAAAATCGAAATCGGCTTCTCTTCGTCTTGGTCGGACAAGTTCAGGAGTTCTTTGCGTTGCTTTCCTGCTTCAACTTGGAATAGACGATCTTCAAGGGGATTTAATCTTCTATCTAAAAGTCTTTCCATCTCTCGTAATAATGCTTGCATGTTCAAATCTGGGACGTTGCGAACAGGTTGTCGTACAAGATGATCTTCCATGTTAGGATCAGATTCTTGTGACATTGAGTTTAGTAAAGAACCTCACAACAAAAACCTCACTAGTCACTCACAAGAAAATTTTATTGGCACTCACACTCGTGTTTTATGCTTGAGAATAGGCTTTTATGTCCACTCTATTGCGCTCACAACTCTCGTGCCTTTTACCTTTCTTTACCTTTCTCGTGATTTCGTAAGCAGATTCGCCAAGGCTTAACCTTAGTCTAGGTGGTCGGTTTCAAATGAATAACAAAGGATGATGTGATTTACAACTGGGTAGGCTTACAAGAAAGAAATTAATTCGGGTATAGTGTGGCGAAAAGGTCAAGGATGGAAGTGGATGAGAGGGTAAAAGTTTCAGGATTGAAAAATGGAGGAGGAGCAAAACTATGTTCAAATTTTCAGATTTTGTTTTTTTTCAATTTTTTTCTTTTTTTTTTGAAACTTACTTGATGAGTCACAGACTATTCCTAGAGTAATTTTGAATGCTCGTACTCCTCGTTTTTATAGCTCTGATACCAAATGATACGATCTGCCTCGGGGTGAGTCGAGTCGTATGTGAGTTTGCCCGATCGTCTACGAAGAAGTAGCGTTCGACTTGTTCAAAAGGATGTTTTAACATAAATAATGGCAGAAGCTATGTAAAAGGATTTAAAGATGGGTTTATGGATATGAAGTTTATGTAGATGGATTTATGGATATAAAGTTTTTGTAAGTTTGGTTATAATGAAACGAAAAGATGGAATGGAATGGAAATGAAAATGATCTCAAAAACAAACACGAACCAATATTAGAAAATATTGACCCAAATGTTTATAAGTTTTCAAGGTGGTCGGATGGAGAATATGAGAACCTCGACCCACTACTTAGCAAAGTAGGAACCTTGGCATGTTTGAACGGCACACTACGAGTAGTGATAAGTTCGATTTTCAACAAAGAAAATGGATGACACAACTAGAACACTAGGTAGCCAACAAATCTTTGAACGAAAACAGAGAAAAGTTTGCCTCACAAATTTGGCAGAATATCATTAACAAAAATATTCCAAAAAGTCGTCTTCCAAAAGGCTTGGTTACAAGAATTTATAAGGCTAAAATGAGCTAGCCGAAGGGTCACATAGTAAAGTGCTATTAAAGGGCTAATTATAAATTAAAGACTTTTGAAATTCTAGAGTCAATAACTCCTCTCTTCAACTAGCTGAATTAATGTCCTTAAAGGCTTGAAAAATGACTCTTGATTTTCCCTTTAGCTAGTTGAATAGACTCCAGCCACTTTAATGAAATTTGCAATGCATAAATTGTCCATTAAGTAGCAAAAAAAACGTTGGGGTATTTGAACAAGCTGCTACCAGATTTTAAAGGACATGAAATGCTCCTTTAAACTCTCTTTTAATGATGCTTAATTCTTCCTTTATAACAGCCCCCTCTTTTGTAACCAAAATAACTTGAAAAGTCTCCTTTATTGAATGCGTAACAGCCTTTGTGAATTGAAAAGTCACCTGCAATTAAAACATATGTAACCGTCACATTTATTCAATTATTAAGCTTTAAACAAATTAACAACTACGTAAATAAATGAACACACACTTATGCATCATTTATTCCAACAACTAGTTAATTAAAAGAAGTATTTAATGAACTTTAACTCATGCACCAATAAATTAACCTAAGTAACTAGATTAATTAAAGAAGCAACTCATTAAATTAAATTCATCAAATAAACTCATTTAATTAAACTAAGATGAGTATTAATGACCAGCAACTCATTTATTAAACTAAGAGGCTTAAATGCAAGTATTAAAATGCAAACTAAATGCAAAGCTAAAAGAAATAAATAAAAGTTCAATTTAGTTGGAACGGGTTCAAGGAGCGGAAATTGAGCTAAAATTAGTTTGCAAAATGTTGCAAGGACACTTTATTAAGCTGGTCCCAACTCGATCTATTTCTCCAACCAAAGCCTCGCCCCACACTTGATTAACTAAGGCCGAAATGGCCTCCTTGAATTGCTTAGCTCGAGCTCGCGTAATTGGTCCTTGAGGCAGCACCATTGAGTCCTTGCTCGAACTTGATGCACTCCAGGTCACGATCGCATCACACAATGAAACACCCTTGTCTGTATAAGCTTCAGTGGTTTAATGATGGCGGGGAGTTAAAGGTGACAAAACAATTGTTGGTGCTATTTTCCATCGAAAGTTCTCTGTGACGTGGTTCCCATGCATGCTGGGCACCTTTTGCTTGGCTGTCCATGGCAATTTGATCGAAAATTGGTGCATGATGGCTACACCAACCGATACACCTTCAAGCATTTAGGTAAAACATCACTTTAGTGCCTTTGACACTGAGACAAGTATACGAAGATCGAGTGAAACTGCATGACTCAATTGAAAATTTTAAAGAGAATGAAAAGAAAGAAAATAGTGAAAAGATGTGCGAAAAAATGAGTGAAAAGAAACGAGGGAAACAAGTTGTAAAAATGTGAGAAAAGAATAAAGATCAAGAAAACAAAAACATTGAAGAAAAAACGAGTGCAAAAATGAGTGTATATGCAAAAGAGAGTGACATTCGAAAATCCTTCATGTTGAGGCAACCCATACTTGTACTCATGTACAAGGAATCATATTTGAATACTAATGAATTAGATGCTACTTTACCATCTTCTATTGTCTCTCTCTTGTAGGAATTTGAAGATGTATTACCTTCGGTTCTTATCTTTTTAGATAACAGGTCAAGGTCGACTTTCATCCTTAACTACCCGCCTTAAGGTTGTATAAGTATCAGGTCAACACTCATACTTAGTGTTAGTTCTTACTTGCATCTTAAGCCTGTTCTCCATCCCATTTTCATTTACCTTATTTCACCATGAAAGTTATTATCTACCTTTTATTCCTTGTTAGCCGAGCCTATAACCATCCATACCATTCTATTTTGAACCCCACTTTGAAACCAATTCCAACCTTAACCTATTTTCAATAAACTTCTCAAATCGAACGATACTTCTTCGTTGATGATCGGGCAACACAAATACGACTCGAAACCAATTTTGAGGTCGGGATCGTATCAACACTTTTGCAAACTGATCCACATCGACTGCTTCTAAGTCTAAATAGTCCCCTTAAGAACTTAGAGAGGCAGATTGAGTGGAAAAAGGTACGAGGGTTGTGAGCGCAATCGAGTGTAGGAAAAGCCAAGTGTGTGTGATTTCTTTGTGAGAGAACTTGTGAGGATTGTGGTGAGTATTCAATATGTCAAGAAGTCTGAAAAGAAATTAGAATGAATGTGTTGGTATTCGACCAAATCGAAATGCTGCTCAAGGTGGTGGAGTTCCCAATTTGGCTCAACAAGCCATGATGCGTGAATTCCAAAGGATGCTCCGAGAAGTAATAGAACCGATACACGAGCATTTGGAGAAACTAGACGAGAAAGTCTTATACGAACTTGCCTCGATGATGATTCGAGTCATAATAGTTTCCCGATTGATAAATTGGGTAAGTTTTGACTTGTTTCAAAGAAGGCTAAAAATGGATAGAAAGAAGGCTTAAACAAGAAGTTTTAAAATGGCCTAGAAGAATGGCGGATGAAATTAGGCTAAGGGATTTGATAAACAAAGTAGTTGGCTGAATGGGTGAAATGAAAGGATGGTGGATGGTAATAAATAGCTAAGTCAAAAGAATGAACCAACAATAGTTATTGTTTTTCATGCTAGGAAACTTCAAGGAAGCTTGAAAGGACGTTCAAGAAATGATATGATCACGGCTTCCCATAAGTCAAGTCCAAGCCGAGATCTGATGGTGCTACCTCAAGGGCCGATCACAAGGGCTCGTCCAAAACAATTTAAAGAAGCTGCTATAGCTTTAGTTCAGCATGTGTGGGATGATGTCAATGCTAGACCTATCGAACCAGTTAGTGGCCATTTTGGAAATCCATGCCGAACTTTTCTACAAGTTCAGTTCAGCTCACCGAGCTCACCTTCAGTTCAAGTTAGCTCCCATGTAGCTCCACACCAGTTCATTAGCTCGGGACCAGCTCATTATCAGCTCACGAGTTTAAGCCCAGCTCGGGTTTAGCTCATGAATTAACCATCATGATACGAGCACGCCCCGCGAACTTTATCGAACAAGTCTGTCAAGCCTAGCAATGACATGTTGGCAAGCTGATCCAAGCTCGTTTCCAGTTCCACGAGCTCCATCCAGCTCAAATCCAGCTTATTCGAGCTCAATCCATCTTGCCTGAGCTAAACCGAGCTCACTCCTAGCTCACCTTCAACTCACGCGCTAAACCTTAGCTCAACTTCAGCTTAGGAGTTTAGCCTCAGCTCAACTTTAGCACCAAAAGGTTGCATTCATCTCCTTGGGACGTTCATGCACTTGTATGGAACATGTATCTTCATAATTAAACACTTTAATGGCATGTAAGTTCATAAATGGCAGCATGAACCTAGTAAATTCGTTCTCCCCTTTGTGCATGCACTTAATTCAATCAATGTGTTGAATTATTGAGTTAATTCCTTCCCTTGGACGTTCTTGAACCCATCCATGCATGTGTAGTAGCCTATAGGTCAATTCAAAGTGTGAACATGTTCAAGGAGCTCTATGGTCAACATAGAATTAGTTAGCAGCTACTTCTTGGCCGAATAAGTGCCTTGGAAAGTTAGGAGACAGCCACCATACATGCACTTAAGCCATTCATGCATTCTATCATCCCATGCATTTGATCCATTCATGGACTAGCCTTTAATGTCCATACATGCATTCGACACATGCATGAATTTGTAGAAACCTTGCATCTAGCCGTACATGCACCAGCATTTAATACTTCTTCATTCATGAGTGTGGAATGCCCAAAAGAGATGTTTCTTCATCCATACATTGTACCGTCCAAAGGGATGTACCTACATGAAATAAACAAGTCATTAAGATATCTCATGGACACTCATAAATTCGGCATGATGTGAACACATTAATGTCATGCATTAATTCAGCTATGTGAACATAATCAATTTATGTAATGACTATGGCATATTAATAACAAATATTAATATAAGACAAGTTTAATGCTTAAATAAATATGTGCAAATTTTTATTTAATGCATTAAAGACAAAACCGAGTTTAAACTAAAATGAGCTAAGCTTTAGCTTGTGAGCTAAAGTTGAGCTGAGATTAAACTCCTAAGCTAAAATTGACCTAAGGTTTAGCTCGTGAGTTGAAAGTGAGCTAGGAGTGAGCTCGGTTTAGCTCAGGCAAGATGGATTGAGCTCGAATAAGCTGGATTTGAGCTGGACGGAGCTCGTGGAGCTGGAAACGAGCTTGGATCAGCTTGCCAACATGTCATTGCTTGGATTGACAGACTTGCTCGATAAAGTTCGCGGGGCATGCTCGTATCATTCCCTCCTCTTTTAGGCGACTTGTCCTCAAGTCGAGCTGTTTATCCATGGGAGAACTTTGACTCGTGCATGGTTTTCCTCGATCAAATGGGATGGAAGATGTCACACAAACCTGAAAAATTCTTACCACACAGCCAGTAAAAAGAAACTCAAAGGAGTCAAATTCAAATGTGTTTGATAGTTCATAAAATATTCATTCAATCGAATATATGCCAAAAATCTCAATTGGACAAAGCAAGCATACGTAAATTTATAAAAGAGTTTCGTTAGACCATCGTTACAAACATGAAAACTAAGTTGGATCAAGGGATAATTGGTTGAAAATGATGGTAGGCACTTAAACACATTATTCCTCATCCAAAACATTTTAATTTCTTTAATCGAATATAGTAACTCATTTGGTTCCTTGTCTTGCTCATGCAAGGTATGCCATGGCCAAAGGTATGCTAACTCTTTCTTTCGTTTTTGAACAACATGAGGGGAGTCTCCAAATTCCAACATAATAATCACATTATCACAATGCAAAAGGAAAAATCCATCACATCAAAGTATAAATAATTTCCAAACAACCAATCAATGGAATTTTCAACTTCAATCGAATTGAGCAAAGATATTTGAAAATTTTCAGATGACTTACCTTGACGAATATGAAGAGAAGACAATTGAGGATTGGGTTTACCTTTCTCGGTCAAAATGAATCTTCTCTCTTTGGATAGATAACGTAAGACAAACCTATTACTCCGATAAATTTGAATAGGTGGTGACACACCATGACATGTCTTGCTCCTCGAGGGGTGGAATTCACAAAAATAAGACTGGTTAGTATTATCGAAAACTATGGACTTAAATGGAAAAGGAAAGTTACCATGGAAATTTGATTCAATTCCAAAAACATAGGTTGGTCTTACCTTCTCGAAATGAAACGAAAATTTCAGATGTGGCCAAACAAGGTGATTAATAAATGAATCAAAATTGAAACCCAAATCATTAAATTTCACCTTCTTATCAAAAGTTTGAACATCAAGCAAACATATTTTGATTGCAAATGATGCAAAGTGCTTAATGTTACAATAAAATGAATTCATGTAGCAAATACCAGGCTTGAACACACGAACTTGTTTAGGAATTCCAACAAGCAACATATTAGAAAAAGATATAATCAACTCACCACACGAATTATATTTCACTAGTTTAAACACACATGTTGATTTGACAAAACCGAGCATACCAAAATGCAAAGGTTCATACTTCAAGAGTATTAATCGGGAATGCAAATCACTACATGGAAATTTCGCACAAAAACTCAAAGATTGTTCATGAAGAACACAATTGCACATATCATGTGAAGATCTTTTAACATGGATGCCAAACAAAGAATTTTTAACGAACATGCAACTTTTCAAACAGGCAAATTTATCACAAATCAATTGAGCAGGGCATATTTAAACATAAAGATTTAACACATGAGTTCAAAAAGTTTGCGAGGTCAAACACATCGAATTTTTACGTGATGACTTTGATCAAACATGTTCAAAATTCGCTTAGAGCAAACTAATCCAATGTTGTCAACAAATTTGCCAATGCAAGAATCGTCATAAGAAAAGTCAGATATCGTACCTTTTAAAAAAATTAGTTAACAACGATAAGTGAACAAAATTATCCAAATCAAGTGACTTTGATTCGATAAACAAAGAATCCTTACCTTCCTTACCTTTGATCGCAAGTGGGTGGTAGTCATTCGCGAACTTACCTTTTTCGAACAACCTAAAACACCTCTCGTTTGGAAGGTAATGTAGATGGAATTGGTCGCACAACTTCTAGGAACCTGAAAAGTTAACTCATAAGAAGATCGAACAGGTGGGTTAGTAGAAATAATCCTCACTTGCTCACTTGTTTTCTCACTCAATTCTTTTTCTTCTGAATCACTCGTTTCTTTTGTTTCAATTTCTTTTTCATCTTCTTTTTCACTCTCAAATTTCTTTTCGTTCTCTTTTTCAATCTCATTTTCTTTTTCATTTTATTTTTGCTTTTCAAAGGCTTTTTCAAAGGCTTTTTCAAGTTCTCTCAAGATTCGCTCATTTTCTCTCTTACTCGCCTCTTGCCTCTCTTTTCTTTTTATTTCGTTTTCTTTTTCTTCTTTTGCTTTTTCTTCTCTTTTCTTTGTTTTCTCTTTACAAGAATGTACAAAAGAACGATGAGAATACAAATCTTGTTCAAAAGATGAAGAACTATTTGCGTATGATTCACAATCAAAACTTCGTGAAGAATACTCCTTGAATGATTTCTTTGAAGATATACTAGGAGTATGTCTTTCTCTCCGAACGACATCTTGGAACGAATCAAAATCGTAATCGGCTTCTCGTCTTCTCGAATTTCTTGATGAAAAGGACTTTCAATCGAAGTCACTTCTCGAATTCGCTGATGAATATGAGTCATAGTATGAATCTCTTTGTCTCGACGTAGATGGAGAAAAGGAATCACGATTGGAACTTTTTTTCAGGTAGTAGTCGGGGGTATATCTCCGTGGGTTTCTTGGTTCCGTTTTACGACTTGAAGAAACTTGATCACTTTGGTCTCGTTTAGTCACCATTCTTCGCATTTCTTGAACCAAGTATTGGTATTCCGATTCGGTGAACTCTTCGCGTGACATGATTTTTGTTGCTAAAAAGAAAATGTTAGATCACAAAACAAAATAAAAAAAATTAAGTAACTCACCACAAACCTCATAATTTCGCTCAAAAAGAAGAAGGAAAAGGTGTCACTCCTGCTCGTGTTTACACTCGTTTGGCTTTTACCTCCGCTCGAATGATCTCACTCGCTCGATCTTTTCTCTCGCAACTTCGTAGTCGGACTTGCCAAGGCTTTATCGTAGGCTTAGGGGTCGGTTTCAATAGGGTAACAAGGGAGACGCGTATAGGTTTAGGGTTGGCTGAAAGAACAGGGAATTGGGTAAAAAAGTGTGGCGTGCATATGATTAGGGGGTTTAGAACAAAAGATGGATCAGGAAACTATATCAGATCAAGACTTGACGTTCAAATAGCAAAAAAAAAAATTGCATAAATCACTTTTTTTTTTGAATTTTTTTTCTGGATCCTACTTACTTGCGTACACTTGGACTAGCTCGTAATGATTTCGTCACATGAACTTCTCGTTTTAGTAGCTCTGATACCAAATGATACGAACCACTTCGGGGAGAGTCGAGTCGTATGCGAGTTTGCCCGATCGTCTACGAGAAAGTATCGTTCGGTTTGTTCAAAAAGGATGTTTCTAAATGAATTATGCAGAAGCTATTCAAGGGGTTCAAAGAAAGGGTTTAAAATATGAATATTAAGGTTCGGTTTAAAGTAAATGAAAGAATGGAAAGAAGGAACTCAAAAGCAAGCACGAACCAATACTAGAGAGTATTGACCCAATTGCTTATAGGCTTTTAAGGTGGAGAATGAAAGTGATAAAACCTCGACCCGCTACTTAGCAAAGTAGGAACCTCGGTATAAGGGTGAAAGAAACAGGGTTGACGCCACTACTAGGTAGATAAGTCAACAAAGTCTCAAACAAAGTTTAGAGAAGAAAATTCTCACAAGATTAAATTCAATAAAAAATTTGGCAAAAAGTCCCTTACAATTGAAAGAAAACAAATACTTATAGGCACATAGATGACCATTCAAATTTGGCATCTAGGTGTTCACACAATAATAAAAACGTTCACACTAATGTATTAAAATAGTTCATAAATTTGGCAGATTCATGAACTAGTTGAATGGACACTTTCTTCCCCCTAAGTGTGTGCATGAATGCTTAATCATAAAGAAAGGCTTCAAGTGACTCGTATGTGCACCAAAGGTTGCATTCATCTCCTTGGAACGTTCACGCACTTGTATGGAACATGTATCCTCATAATTAAACTCTTTAATAGCATGTAGGTTCATAAATGGCAGCATGAACCTAGTAAATTCGTTCTCCCCTTTGTGCATACACTTAATTCAATCAATGTGTTGAATTATTGAGTTAATTCCTTCCTTTGGACGTTCTTGAACCCATCCATGCATGTGTAGTAGCTTATAGGTCAATTCAAAGTGTGAACAGCTACTTCTTGGCCGAATAAGTGCCTTGGAAAGTTAGGAGACAGCCACCATACATGCACTTAAGCCATTCATGCATTCTATCATCCCATGCATTTGATCTATTCATGGACTAGCCTTTAATGTCCATACATGCATTCGACACATGCATGAATTTGTAGAAACCTTGCATCTAGCCGTACATGCACCAGTATTTAATACTTCTTCATTCATAAGTGTGGAATGCCCAAAAGAGATGTTTCTTCATCCATACATTGTACCGTCCAAAGGGATGTACCTACATGAAATAAACAAGTCATTAAGATATCTCATGGACACTCATAAATTCGGCATGATGTGAACACGTTAATGTCATGCATTAATTCAGCTATGTGAACATAATCAATTTATGTAATGACTATGGCATATTAATAACAAATATTAATATAAGACAAGTTTAATGCTTAAATAAATATGTGCAAATTTTTATTTAATGCATTAAAGACAAAACTGAGTTTAAACTAAAATGAGCTAAGCTTTAGTTTGTGAGCTAAAGTTGAGCTGAGATTAAACTCCTAAGCTGAAGTTGAGCTAAGGTTTAGCTCGTGAGTTGAAAGTGAGCTAGGAGTGAGCTCGGTTTAGCTCAGGCAAGATAGATTGAGCTCGAATAAGCTAGATTTGAGCTGGACAGAGCTCGTGGAGCTGGAAACGAGCTTGGATCAGCTTGCCAACATGTCATTGCTTGGCTTGATAGACTTGCTCGATAAAGTTCGCGAGGCGTGGTCGTATCAATAGCTGAATCTAGACATGCACATTAAGGGTCATTTTTCTAGAATTTTCTTTAATTAATGTGTAAGCATGAAAGGCCAATCGGCTACCTAGACTTAGGCCTATAAATACTTGTTCAATTTCCATGTAAAGGACTTTTGAAATTTTTGTTAATGTTATGCTGCCGAAATTGTGAGGCAAACTTTTCTTATATTTCGTTCAAAGATTCGTTTGGCGTTCCTAGCGTTCTAGTTGCGTCAACCGTGTTCTTTTCCGTACCCGAACTTATCACTATTCGTAGTGTGGCGTTCAACATACCGAGGTTCCTATCTTGTTAGATAGTGGGTCGAGGTTTTCCCTTACCAAACCTATAACCGAACTCAAAAGGCTTAATCAACGGGTCGATACCATTTCGGTATTGGTTCTTGAAAGTACCTTTAGTAGTTCAAACCCGTTCTCTTCTTTACCTAATCGAACCTAAACCGACCAATTTGTTCATATCCTTTTGTTCCTACCCTTTTGTTCCTACCATTCCATTCGTACCCCTCTTTCTACTTTGACCATACCTTCAACTCAACTAAACCTAACGTAACTTCTCGTAGACAATCGGGCAATCTTCATACGACTCGACTCTTCCCGAGACGATTCGTATCATCTGGTATTAGAGCCACATAAAACGAGAAGCTTAGACGTTCGAAGCGGAGCATTCCCGAGGTAGGTTCAGAAAAAAAAGAGTATAGAAAAAAATTTTGTATACCGAAGTTTTCTCATTTCGATTAGTTTGTTATTGTTACTATAAAAACAAAAATCTACATAGCCGAAGAAAAAAAAATCGTGTACAAAAGTGTTTTTATTGTATTTAGTTTGTCAATATAGTACAACAAAAAAAAAGTTATACAAGTTTAAAAAAAATTTGAAAAAAAATTGAAAAAAATTCAAAAAAATTCAAAAAAAAAGTGATTTATGCAATTCAATTGTTATTTGATCGTCAAGCTTTGATCTGATATAGTTCCCAACCCTTCTTCTATTCTACTCTCCCTAATTCGCCATATTTTTTTTACCCAATTCCCTATTCTTTCAGCCTACCCTAAATCGAATACACCAATCTCTTGTTATCCCTTTTTGAACCAACCACCTAGACCAAGGACCGAGCCTTAACGAATCTACTTACGAAATTACGAGAAAAGTTAAGAGAGGTAAAAGGCAAGAGAGCGTGAGCGCATTTGAGGGGAGGTAAAAGCCGAACTAAGAGTGTAAACACAAGTGTGAGTGTCATCAAACTTCTTTCTTTCTGAGCGGATTGAGAGGATTTGTTTGTGAGGCTATCTTAAACGAATAGATGTCCCAAAATAGTGGACAAAACATGGAAGAACAACAAGGGTGACAACCCATCAGAAACATTCCGGATTTGCAAATGCAAGCCCTTTTGCGTGAGATGGAACGATTACTTGATCGAAGGCTTAATCCTCTTGAAGATCGACTCTACCAAGTCGAGGCCCAAAGACAACGCGATGAATATCCTGAAGTTGCTAGGCAAAGACGTAAAGGGCCCAAAGACGTGAAGGGCCCAATCAACGATGAAGACAACCAAGGGTTCAAGATGATGATGTTAATGAAAATAGTGAAGATGAAAGTGATCACGGGTCTAACATAAGCCTAGAAAGGAGACGTCCCCGAAACCGTGGACAAGTAGATCGAAGGCGGGAAGATGATGACTTGAAGAATATCAAACTCTCCATTCCTCCTTTCCAAGGTAAATCTGATCCCGAGGCGTACCTTGAGTGGGAGAAGAAAATCGAACTAGTGTTCGAATGTCATAACTACTCTGAAAATAAGAAAGTCAAACTCGCCGCAATTGAGTTTTCAGATTACGCAATGATATGGTGGGATCAGTTGACCACTAGTCGGAGGCGTAACGGGGAGCATCCCATTTCCACTTGTACTGAAATGAAGGCGGTTAATGTGACGATGATTCATTCCATCCTACTATAATCTGGAGTTGCATCAAAAACTCCAAAATCTCATCCAAGGGACGAAGAGTGTGGAAGATTATTATAAAGAAATGGAAGTGGCTATGATCCATGCCGATATACAAGAAGATCGAGAAGCCACAATGGCTCGCTTTCTAGTGGGACCTAATCGAGAGATTGCAAATGTCGTAGAACTGCAACATTACATTGAGGTTGTGGACATGGTCCACAAGGCTATCAAAGTGGAGAAGCAGTTGAAGCGAAAAGGTACCACCCGAGCCTATCCTAACACCAATCCTTCTAAATGGGGCCAAAGCACAAGCAAGGGTTTTCCAACAAATCGAACGAAGGATTCTTCAACAATATCTAAGGCGAATAAGCCTATTGCCGAGTCAAGTAAAGGTAAGGCTCCTGAAAGTGCTTCAAGTGTCTTGGTCGTGGACATATAGCGAGTCAGTGCCCGGATAGATGTACCATGGTGATAAGGGCCGACAGCGAGATTGAAACGGAGGACGAGGAAGAGAACGAGCCTGAATCAAATTCCAAAGTCGAGGAGGACTTAGAACAACCCGTTGAAGGTGAGTTACTCATCGTCAAGCGAAGCCTAAGTCTTCAAAGTGTGGAAGACGAACAACAACGTGAGAACATTTTTCATTCGAGATGTCAAGTGCAAGGGAAAGTGTGTAGCATCATAATCGATGGAGGGAGTTGCACAAACGTGGCAAGCACCCTCATGGTAGAAAAGTTGGGGCTGTCAACCACCAAGCACCCGAATCCATACAAGCTTCAGTGGCTTAACGATGGCGGTGAACTCAAAGTGACAAAACAAGTCCTAGTGTCCTTTAGCATCGGGAAGTATTCTGATGAAGTATTATGCGATGTAGTGCCGATGCACGTGGGCCATTTACTTCTAGGACGACCATGGCAGTTCGACCGACGGGTGATGCATGATGGTTACACTAATAGATACTCCTTCAAACATCTTGGCAAGAACGTGACACTTGCACCTCTCACTTCGAAGTAAGTGTACGAGGATCAACAAAAACTTAAACTTTCAGTGGAACAAGCGAGAGAAAAAGAAAAGAGTGCAAAAGAGAAAATTAAGGAAAAAGAGAGAGAAAAGACTAAAAATGCGAGAGAAAATGAAAAGAAACAAAAACAAGTAAAAAGTGGAGAGGAAAAAGAAAGTGGAAAAATGAGTGTGTTTGCGAGGGTTAGTGATATCCGGCTAGCGATGTTTTTGAGATAGCCTATGTATGTATTTATGTACAAGGAGGCATTGTTGAATACTAACGAGTTACCTGAAAACTTGCCTACTTCTGTATTGTCTTTGATTCAGGAATTTGAAGACATATTTCCGGACGAAATACCAAGTGCGCTGCCCCCTATTCGAGGCATCGAACATCAAATAGACTTAGTACCCGGAGCTGCACTACCCAACCGTCCTACTTATCGGAGTTAACCCGAAGAAACGAAGGAATTGCAAAAGCAAATTACTGAACTCCTAGACAAAGGATACATCCGAGAGAGCTTAAGTCCCTGTGCGGTGCCAGTGCTGCTTGTACCCAAGAAAGATGGGTCGTGGCGGATGTGCGTGGATTGTCGCGCCATCAACAAAATCACTATCAAGTATCGACACCCGATACCCCGTCTTGACGACATGCTTGAAGAATTAAGTGGAGCCCAGATTTTCACAAAAATTGATCTTAAAAGTGGTTATCATCAAATACGAATGCAAGAAGGTGATGAATGGAAGACGGCCTTCAAAATGAAATTGGGTTTGTACGAATGGTTGGCAATGCCATTCGGCCTTACAAATGCTCCCAGCACTTTTATGAGATTGATGAACCATGTATTACGTGCGTTTATTGGTAAATTTTGTGTTGTATACTTTGACGATATCTTGGTCTACAGCAAAACTATAGAGGAGCACGTACCACATTTACGAGCAGTGTTGGAAACTTTACGAAAAGAGGTATTGTATGCTAATCTCAAAAAGTGTTCATTTTGCACTGATGAAGTTGTGTTTTTAGGTTATGTCATGAGTGCCAACGGTTTGGAGGTGGATCAAGAAAAAGTTCAAGCGATTCAGGAATGGCCGCGTCCGATGAACATTAGCCAAGTTCGAAGCTTCCATGGATTGGCTAGCTTCTACCGTCGATTTGTGCCCAACTTTAGTACCATTGCAGCACCCTTAACAAGCGTGATTAAGAAAAACTCCACATTTCACTGGTCTGAAGATCAAGAACGTTCATTTAATTTGATTAAAGAATGTCTTGTGAAAGCTCCTCTATTGTCCCTTCCAGATTTTACTAAAACATTTGAAATTGAGTGTGACGCCTCAGGTGTAGGGATCGGGGCTGTGTTGACCCAAGACGGAAGACCGGTGGCGTACTTCAGTGAGAAATTAAGTGGCGCTTCCTTCAATTATCCGGTGTACGAAAAAGAGATTTATGCCTTGATTCGATCACTTGAAACTTGGCAGCACTATCTAAGACCGAAGGAGTTCGTGATTCATTCCGATCACGAAGCACTTAAGTTTATTAAAGGTCAGCATAAACTCAACAAACGACATGCAAAATGGGTTGAGTATTTAGAGTCATTTCCCTACGTCATCAAATACAAGAAAGGTAAAGAAAATGTAGTGGCTGATGCCTTGTCACGGAGGTATACCTTATGATACAACCACACCTCCCGAGTTGTCGGCTGCCAATGGAGATCCTCTCGAATTGCCCGTAGGACCGATCACCTGAGCTCGAGCAAAGAGATTCAAAGACGCAACAACAACCTTAGTTGATAGAGTTTGGGGTGAAACCGTTGCTGGACTTCTTGAAAGCTCTTGGACCAGCAAGCCAAGCAAACCATGCATACTCCTTCAAGCTCAAATCAGCTCAACTTCAACTTAACTTAGCTCAACGAGCTCGTTTCAGCTTATTTCAATATTGCGTTTATTATGCTGGAATAAATCATTTAAGTTGCTGTTAGTTTTATTAGTTATTTGTTTTAATAATTAATTTGCCATAATCTAGACATGTTTTAATTATGTTCTAAATTAAGTACTTAATTAATTAGGACCAATTAAATATGTCTTAACTATTACAAAGATTAATTATGTCCAGCCTAATTTATGGTGCAAGATTTATTTATGTTGCCGAATTTAATGTGTCTAAAAGGGATTTAATTTGCTGAATTAAATGTTGTAGGTACATTACCCTTGACGGCATAGGTGCATGGATGATTTAAAATTGGTGTGCTGATATTTGGTGTTCCCTAAGTGACCATTCAGCCAAACCTTACAACTCTTCAAGAAGACCGATTGGCTGCCCAAGACAAATTAAGGCTGTTCACACCCACTGATTATTCCTTTCACACCAAGGGCTGTTCGGTTTTGTTTGTTCACACATGTGTGGCTGTTCAAATAGGTTTGTTCACATTCTAAGACTATTGAAGTGCTCTAGACAGCTCCTTAATCACATGAACATTCGGCTGAATCAAGCAGACATTAATTCCAAATTCAAGCATTTGGCGAACCTATTGATGGCATTTCAGCTCCCAAACAATTCATTCAATTTTTCTATTGAATCAAGGCATCTAGAAGCTGCCCTTACCGTTCTCCATGCACAAGAAACTTCAAGGAAGCTTCATCAAAATTCTGGAATTTTCGAAACCATTTAGCTACCTCAAGAGCCTATTCGGTTATCCCTTGCATTCACTATAAATTGTGGCTTGTGTTACTTTGTAAAGAACTTTTGGACTTTTGTTAATGTTATGCTGCCAAATTTTTAGGCAAAAACTTTTCTCAAATTTCGTTCAAAGATTCGATTGGCTTCCTAGCGTTCTAGTGTGTCACCGTTGCTCTTTGTCGAAACCAAACTTATCACTACTCGTAGTGTGGCATTCAAACATACCGAGGTTCCTATCTTGTTAGATAGTGGGTCGAGGTATTTCCTTCTAAATTCCAAACCGAACTAAAAGAGCTTATAAACAACGGGTCGATACCAAATCGGTATTGGTTCTTGTTTGCACTTTTTGTTCAACCCCATTTCTCCATTTACCTAATTGAACCAATTCCTTCATCCATACCTATTCTGACTCCAAACCTGAATTTTCAAACTCTTCTTACCTATTCTAATCCGAACCCAAAACCAATACCCTTCTTTCCTTCATCTGACCTTTTCAATTAAACCTAACGTAACTTCTTGTTGACGATCGGGCACACTAATACGACTCGACTCTTCCGAGGCGGATCGTATCACCTTATTGACCACTCTTGATTCTAAGTTACTTGGTTTTTATCATATGAAAGAGTTGTATGCTAATGATGAGGATTTTGGAAATATATATGCTGCTTGTGAAAATGGGTCTTTTGAGAAATTTTTCAGGTACGAAGGGTTTCTTTTTAAAGAAAATAGGTTGTGTATACCACAAGGCTCCATTCGAGAGTTCCTTGTGTTGGAGGCGCATCGTGGTGGCCTGATGGGACACTTTGGAAAAAGCAAGATATTGTCGACCCTCCATGAACATTTTTATTGGCTGCGAATGCGAGAGACGTGGAGCGGATCTGTGAATGCTACCTAATTTGTAAATGGGCTAAGTCGAAGGTCCAACCTGATACGAACCGTCTCGAGAAGAGTCGAGTCGTATGTAAATTGCCCGATCGTCTACGAGAAGTTACGTTAGGTTTAGTTGAGTTGAAGGTATGGTCAAAGTAGAAAGAGGGGTACGAATGGAATGGTAGGAATGAAAGGGTAGGAACAAAAGGATATGAACAAATTGGTCGGTTTAGGTTCGATTAGGTAAAGAAGAGAACGGGTTTGAACTACTAAAGGTATTTTCAAGAACCAATACCGAAATGGTATTGACCCATTGATTAGGCCTTTTGAGTTCGGTTATAGGTTTGGTAAGGGAAAACCTCGACCCACTATCTAACAAGATAGGAACCTCGGTATGTTGAACGCCACACTATGAATAGTGATAAGTTCGGGTACGACAAAGAACACAGTTGACACAACTAGAACGCTAGGAACGCCAAACGAATCTTTGAACGAGAAATATAAGAAAAGTTTGCCTCACAATTTCGGCAGCATAACATTAACATAAGTTTCAAAAGTCCTTTACATGGAAATTGAACAAGTATTTATAAGCCTAAGTCTAGGTAGCCGAATGGCCTTTCTGATACGAGCACGACACACGAACTTTATCGAGCAAGTCTGTCAAGTCGAGCAATGACATGTTGGCAAGCTGATCCAAGCTCATTTCCAGCTCCACGAGCTCCGTCCAGCTCAAATCTAGCTTATTCGAGCTCAATCCATCTTGCCTGAGCTAAACCGAGCTCACTCCTAGCTCACTTTCAACTCACGAGCTAAACCTTAGCTCAATTTCAGCTTAGGAGTTTAGCTTCAGCTCAACTTTAGCTCACGAGCTAAAGCTTAGCTCATTTTAGTTTAAACTCGGTTTTGTCTTTAATGCATTAAATAAAAATTTGCACATATTCATTTAAGCATTAAACTTGTCTTATATTAATATTTGTTATAATATGTCATTGTCATTATATAAATTGATTATGTTCACATAGCCGAATTAATGCATGACATTAATGTGTTCACATCATGCCGAATTTATGAGTGTTCATGAGATGTCTTAATGACTTGTTTATTTCACGTAGGTACATTCCTTTGGACGGTACAATGTATGGATGAAGAAACATCTCTTTTGGGCATTCCACACTCATGAATGAAGAAGTATTAAATGCTGGTGCATGTACGGCTAGATGCAATGTTTCTACAAATTCATGCATGTGTCGAATGCATGTATGGACATTAAAGGCTAGTCCATGAATGGATCAAATGCATGGGATGATAGAATGCATGATGGCTTAAGTGCATGTATGGTGGCTGTCTCCTAACTTTCCAAGGCACTTATTCGGCCAAGAAGTAGCTGCTAACTAATTCTATGTTGACCAAAGAGCTCCTTGAACATGTTCACACTTTGAATTGACCTATAGGCTACTACACATGCATGGATGGGTTCAAGAACGTCCAAGGGAAGGAATTAACTCAATAATTCAACACATTGATTGAATTAAGTGCATGCACAAAGGGGAGAACGAATTTACTAGGTTCATGCTGCCATTTATGAACTTACATGCCATTAAAGTGTTTAATTATGAAGATACATGTTCCATACAAGTGCATGAACGTCCCAAGGAGATGAATGCAACCTTTTGGTGCACATACAAGTCACTTGAAGCCTTTCTTTATGACTAAGCATTCATGCACAAACCAAGGGGGAAGAAAGTGTCCATTCACTAGTGCATGAATCACAATTTATGAACTATTTTAATACATTAGTGTGAACGTTTTTATTATTGTGTGAACACCTAGATGCCGAATTTGAATGGTCATTTATGTGCCTATAAATATTTGTTTTCTTTCATTTGTAAAGGACTTTTGCCAAATTTGTTAATGAACATTTGTTCTTGTGAGGTTGCTTCCTCTCATATCTCGTACAAGTTTCGAAAGACTTATCTGGCTTGTGCTAGTGGCGTCAATCGTCTTGTTTGAACTTATCACCAATCTTGGTGTGGCGTTCACCTATCCATCTATCCATACTTCACCTTAACAATATAGGAACCGGGGTGACACTTCTTAGTGTTGAATCATTCCTGACGTTAAGTTCGTTTTCCATTGCCATCCTTCGAATTATTTTCTTGTAACCAAACCGACCCATTTATCCATCACCCATCTTTGCTACACATAACCGAACCTATTACTAAACTTACCCTTCTTGAAACCTTCCGCTTATTCTAATCCATTATTTACTTTTATTACTAAAATCTGAGGCACGAACGACTCTCTCGAACTACGATCGGGTAACTACGTGAATTCGACTCATCAACCCAGGCCGGATCACATCATTTGGTATCAGAGCTTGTAAATCGAGAGGCGCCAACGTTCGTATCAAGATCGAACTAGGTTCGTTGTGAAAAAAATTTGAATTAAAAAAAAATTCAAGTTGTAATTTTTGTTCTCTCTCTTGTAATAGTGATATTGTAAAGTATTAAAAAACAAAGACAAAAAAAACAAAAATTATAAAAAAAAAGTGAAGTGATCAGGTTCTTCTGTTGTTTATATTTTGACCCGATCGACAAAGTGTTCTTGTCATCAACTTTGCACCCCATTCCCAAAACGCCACACTACACCAAAGACTATTTTTCTTTTAGCCTACCCGTACACCGTGACATTCTAACCTTTGTAACCATCTTGAAACCAACCCCAAGGCACCAAGACAAGTCGAAAGAAACAAAATATGAGGTTACGAGAGTAAGCTTGAGTGGTAAAAGGCTAGAGTGTGTGAGAACATTCGAGAGTTGAAAAGCCAAAAACGAGCGAAAACACGAGTGTGAGTGCCATCATTCTTTCTTTCCGAGCGAAATTGTGAGGTTTGTGGTGAGGTACTTAATTTTTTATTTTTTTTGTTTTGTGATGTAACATTTTCTTTTTAGCAACAAAAATCATGTCACGCGAAGAGTTCACCGAATCGGAATACCAATACTTGGTTCAAGAAATGCGAAGAATGGCGACTAAATGAGATCAAAGTGATCGAGTTTCTTCAAGTCGTAAAACGGAACCAAGAACCCCACGGAGATATACCCCCGACTACTACCTGAAAAAAAGTTCCAATCGTGATTCCTTTTCGTCATCTACTTCGAGACAAAGAGATTCATACTATGACTCATATTCATCAGCGAATTCGAGAAGTGAGTTTGATTGAAAGTCCTTTTCATCAAGAAATTCGAGAAGACGAGAAGCCGATTACGATTTTGATTCATTCCAAGATGGCGTTCGAAGAGTAAGACATACTCCTACTAGATCTTCAAAGAAATCTTACTCAGAGTATTCTTCACGAAGTTTTGATTGTGAATCATATGCAAATAATTCTTCATCTTTCGAACAAGATTTGTATTCTCATCGTTCTTTTGTACATTCTTGTAAAGAGAAAACAAAGAAAAGAAAAGAAAAAGAAAAAGAAAACGAAATAAAAAGAAAAGAGAGGCAAAAGGCAAGTAAGAGAGAAAATGAGCGAATCTTGAGAGAACTTAAAAAAGCCTTTGAAAAAGCCTTTGAAAAGCAAAAAGAAAATGAGATTGAAAAAGAGAATGAAAAGAAATTTGAGAGTGAAAAAGAAGATGAAAAAGAAATTGAAACAAAAGAAACGAGTGATTCAGTAGAAAAAGAATCGAGTGAGAAAACAAGTGAGCAAGTGAGGATTATTTCCACTAACTCACCTGTTCGATCTTCTTGTGAATTAACTTTTCAGGTTCCTAGAAGTTTGTGCGACCAATTCCATCTACATTACCTTCCAAACGAGAGGTGTTTTAGGTTGTTCGAAAAAGGTAAGTTCGCGAATGACTACCACCCACTTGCGATCGAAGGTAAGGAAGGTAAGGATTCTTTGTTTATCGAATCAAAGTCACTTGATTTGGATAATTTTTGTTCACTTACTGTTGTTAACAAATTTGTTTTAAAAGGTACAGCTTTTCTTATGACAATTACTACATTGGCAAATTTGTTGACAACATTGGATTAGTTTGCTCTAAGCGAATTTTGAACATGTTTGATCAAAGTCTGTCACGTAAAAATTCTGATGTGTTTGACCCTGCAAACTTTTTGAACTCATATGTTAAATCTTTATGTTTAAATATGCCTGCTCAATTGATTTGTGATAAATCTGACTGTTTGAAAAGTTGCATGTTCGTTAAAAATTCTTTGTTTGGCATCCATGTTAAAAGATCTTTACATGATATGTGCAATTGTGTTCTTCATGAACAATCTTTGAGTTTTTATGCGAAATTTCCATGTAGTGATTTGCATTCCCGATTAATACTCTTGAATGTGAACCTTTGCATTTTGGTATGCTCGGTTTTGTCAAATCAACATGTGTGTTTAAACTAGTGAAATATAATTCGTGTGGTGAGTTGATTATATCTTTTTCTAATATGTTGCTTGTTGGAATTCCTAAACAAGTTCGTGTGTTCAAGCCTGGTATTTGCTACATGAATTCATTTTATGGAAACATTAAGCACTTTGCATCATTTGCAATCAAAATATGTTTGCTTGATGTTCAAACTTTTGATAAGAAGGTGAAATTCAATGATTTGGGTTTCAATTTTGATTCATTTATTAATCACCTTGTTTGGCCACATCTGAAATTTTCGTTTCATTTCGATAATACTAACCAGTCTTATTTTTGTGAATTCCTCCCATCGAGGAGCAAGACATGTCATGGTGCGTCACCACCTATTCAAATTTATCGGAGTAATAGGTTTGTCTTACGTTATCTATCCAAAGAGAGAAGATTTATTTTGACCGAGAAAGGTAAATCCAATCCTCAATTGTCTTCTCTTCATATTCGTCAAGGTAAGTCATCTGAAAATTTTCAAATATCTTTGCTCAATTCGATTGAAGTTGAAAATTCCATTGAGTGGTTGTTTGGAAATTATTTATACTTTGATGTGATGGATTTTTCCTTTTGGCATTGTGATGATGTGATTATTACGTTGGAATTTGGAGACTCCCCTCATGTTGTTCAAAAACGAAAGGAAGAGTTAGCATACCTTTGGCCATGGCATACCTTGCATGAGCAAGACAAGGGACCAAATGAGTTACTATATTTGATTAAAGAAATTAAAATGTTTTGGATGAGGAATAATGTGTTTATGCCTACCATCATTTTCAACCAATTATCCCTTGATCCAAATTAGTTTTCATGTTTGTAACGATGGTCTAACGAAACTCTTTGATAAATTTATGTATGCTTGCTTTGTCCAATTGAGATTTTTGGCATATGTTCGATTGAATGAATATTTTATGAACTATCGAACACATTTGAATTTGACTCCTTTGAGTTTCTTTTTACCGGCTGTGGTAAGAATTTTTCAGGTTTGTTGACATCTTCCATCCCATTTGATCGAGGAAAACCATGCACGAGTCAAAGTTCTCCCATGGATAAACAGCTCGACTTGAGGACAAGTCGCCTAAAAGAGGGGGGGAATATACGAGCACGCCCCACGAACTTTATCGAGCAAGTCTGTCAAGCTGAGCAATGACATGTTGGCAAGCTAATCCAAGCTCATTTCCAGCTCCACGAGCTCCGTCCAGCTCAAATCTAGCTTATTCGAGCTCAATCCATCTTGCCTGAGCTAAACCGAGCTCACTCCTAGCTCACTTTCAACTCACAAGCTAAACCTTAGCTCAATTTCAGCTTAAGAGTTTAGCTTCAGCTCAACTAAAGCTCACGAGCTAAAGCTTAGCTCATTTTAGTTTAAACTCAGTTTTGTCTTTAATGCATTAAATAAAAATTTGCACATATTCATTTAAGCATTAAACTTGTCTTATATTAATATTTGTTATAATATGTCATTGTCATTATATAAATTGATTATGTTCACATAGCCGAATTAATGCATGACATTAATGTTTTCAGATCATGCCGAATTTATGAGTGTTCATGAGATGTCTTAATGACTTGTTTATTTCACGTAGGTACATTCCTTTGGACGGTACAATGTATGGATGAAGAAACATCTCTTTTGGGCATTCCACACTCATGAATGAAGAAGTATTAAATGCTGGTGCATGTACGGCTAGATGCAATGTTTCTACAAATTCATGCATGTGTCGAATGCATGTATGGACATTAAAGGCTAGTCCATGAATGGATCAAATGCATGGGATGATAGAATGCATGAATGGCTTAAGTGCATGTATGGTGGCTGTCTCCTAACTTTCCAAGGCACTTATTCGGCCAAGAAGTAGCTGCTAACTAATTCTATGTTGACCAAAGAGCTCCTTGAACATGTTCACACTTTGAATTGACCTATAGGCTACTACACATGCATGGATGGGTTCAAGAACGTCCAAGGAAGGAATTAACTCAATAATTCAACACATTGATTGAATTAAGTGCATGCAAAAGGGAGAACGAATTTACTAGGTTCATGCTGCCATTTATGAACTTACATGCCATTAAAGTGTTTAATTATGAAGATACATGTTCCATACAAGTGCATGAACGTCCCAAGGAGATGAATGCAACCTTTTGGTGCACATACAAGTCACTTGAAGCCTTTCTTTATGACTAAGCATTCATGCACAAACCAAGGGGGAAGAAAGTGTCCATTCAGCTAGTGCATGAATCTGCCGAATTTATAAACTATTTTAATACATTAGTGTGAACGTTTTTATTATTGTGTGAACACCTAGACGCCGAATTTGAATGGTCATCTATGTGCCTATAAATATTTGTTTTCTTTCATTTGTAAAGGACTTTTGCCAAATTTGTTAATGAACATTTGTTCTTGTGAGGTTGCTTCCTCTCATATCTCCTACAAGTTTCGAAAGACTTATCTGGCTTGTGCTAGTGGCATCAATCGTCTTGTTTGAACTTATCACCAATCTTGGTGTGGCGTTCACCTATCCATCTATCCATACTTCACCTTAACAATATAGGAACCGGGGTGACACTTCTTAGTGTTGAATCATTCCTGACGTTAAGTTCGTTTTCCATTGCCATCCTTCGAATTATTTTCTTGTAACCAAACCGACCCATTTATCCATCACCCATCTTTGCTACACATAACCGAACCTATTACTAAACTTACCCTTCTTGAAACCTTCCGCTTATTCTAATCCATTATTTACTTTTATTACTAAAATCTGAGGCACGAACGACTCTCTCGAACTACGATCGGGCAACTACGTGAATTCGACTCATCTACCCGGGCCGGATCACATCACTTTCATACTTACACATTAATTAAAAGAAAATTCTAGAAAAATAACTCTTAATATGCATGACTGATACGATCGCGACCTGGAGTGCATCAAGTTCGAGCAAGGACTCAATGGTGCTGCCTCAAGGACCAATTATGTGAGCTCGAGCTAAGCAATTCAAGGAGGCCATTTTGGCCTTAGTTAATGAAGTGTGGGGCGTGGCTTTGGTTGGAGAAATAGATCGAGTTGGGACCAGCTTAATAAAGTGTCCTTGCAACATTTTGCAAACTAATTTCAGCTCAATTTCCGCTCCTTGAACCCGTTCCAACTAAATTGAACTTTTATTTATTTCTTTTAGCTTTGCATTTAGTTTGCATTTTAATACTTGCATTTAAGCCTCTTAGTTTAATAAATGAGTTGCTGGTCATTAATACAACTCATCTTAGTTTAATTAAATGAGTTTATTTGATGAATTTAATTTAATGAGTTGCTTCTTTAATTAATCTAGTTACTAGGTTAATTTATTGGTGCATGAGTTAAAGTTCATTAAATACTTCTTTTAATTAACTAGTTGTTGGAATAAATGATGCATAAGTGTGTGTTCATTTATTTACGTAGTTTTTAATTTGTTTAAAGCTTAATAATTGAATAAATGTGACGGTTACATATTTTTTAATTGCAGGTGACTTTTCAATTCCCAAAGGCTGTTACGCATTCAATAAAGGAGACTTTTCAAGTTATTTTGGTTACAAAAGAGGGGGCTGTTATAAAGGAAGCATTAAGCATCATTAAAAGAGAGTTTAAAGGAGCATTTCATGTCCTTTAAAATCTGGTAGCAGCTTGTTCAAATACCCCAACATTTTTTTTTGCTACTTAATGGACAATTTATGCATTGCAAATTTCATTAAAGTGGCTGGAGTCTATTCAACTAGCCAAAGGGAAAATCAAGAGTCATTTTTCAAGCCTTTAAGGACATTAATTCAGCTAGTTGAAGAGAGGAGTTATTGACTCTAGAATTTCAAAAGTCTTTAATTTATAATTAGCCCTTTAATAGCACTTTACTATGTGACCATTCGGCTAGCTCATTTTAGCCTTATAAATTCTTGTAACCAAGCCTTTTGAAACACTACTTTTTGGAATTTTTTTGTTAATGATATTCTGCCAAATTTGTGAGGCAAACTTTTCTCTGTTTTCGTTCAAAGATTTGTTGGCTACCTAGTGTTCTAGTTGTATCATCCATTTTCTTTGTTGAAAACCGAACTTATCACTACTCGTAGTGTGGCGTTCAAACATACCAAGGTTCCTACTTTGCTAAGTAGCGGGTCGAGGTTCTCATATTCTCCATCCGACCACCTTGAAAACTTATAAACATTTGGGTCAATATTTTTTAATATTGGTTCGTGTTTGTTTTTGAGATCATTTTCATTTCCATTCCATTCCATCTTTTCCTTTCATTATAACCAAACCTACAAAAACTTCATATCCATAAACCCATCTTTGAATCCTTTTACATAGCTTCCACCATTATTTACGTTAAAACATCCTTTTGAACAAATCGAATGCTATTCCTTCGTAGACGATCGGGCAAACTCACATACGACTCGACTCACCCCGAGGCGGATCGTATCAATGACCAGATTCAGTTTTGGGAATGGTGGATGAATGCATCTTCATGCTTAAGAAAACTCAAAGTGAATGCATGATATCCAATGGTCACTTGTAGATTCGGCCAACCTTGTTAAATGAAGCAATGTTTGGCCAAAAAGTATGAATTAATTGTGGACACTCCAAGGGCCATCATGTGTGTGAAACCGAATGTTGAAGAGTCTTCTAGTGTGAACAAGGTGAACCGAATGGTCTTGCCATGTGAACATAGGTGTGAACGAATTAAGGAGAGTCATGGGGAAGCTAATTGGCCAAGCTATCTTCATGCATGTGTGAGTGCCCTTTGGCCGAATGGTCACCTTGGAGAATGAAGAGATAGCACACCATACATGAATGGAAACATTCATGAACTTTAAAGACATTGAATATGGTCATACATGCACTTGGCCGAACATGCACCTAAGAGATTCAAGCCCCCCAACCGTCCAATCACCTTCAAAATTCATGCTTGCTTTTAATCTCCATATGTCCATTGCGTTCCTATAAGAAATGTGAACATAATTAATTCAAACTAATGTGAACACAAATATCAACATTAAATTCGGTTATGACAAATTTAATTATCATCAATAAACACTTTTAAGACATACTTAATATAACTAATGTGAACTAAATTTAATATGTAGGATATTAATTAACTAATTATTGAACTTATTAATTAAAAAGTCAATAGTAGTCAAATGAATTCAAAGTGAACTCCATGAGCTGATGGTTAATTCATGAGTTAAACCCGAGCTGGGCCTAAACTCGTGAGCTGATAATGAGCTGGTCCCGAGCTAATGAGCTGGTGTGGAGCTACATGGGAGCTAACTTGAACTGAAGGTGAGCTTGGTGAGCTGAAATGAACTTGTAGAAAAGTTCGGCATGGATTTCCAAATTGGCCACTAACTGGTTCGATAGGTCTAGCATTGACATCATCCCACACATGCTGAACTAAAGCTATAACAGCTTCTTTAAATTGTTTTGCACTAGCCCTTGTGATCGGCCCTTGAGGTAGCACCATCGAATCTCGGCTTGGACTTGGCTTATAGGAAGCCGTGATCGTATCACAACCTCATGGACTTTACACACCACTTCCCATTCCCGACACCCCGTGGATCGATGTCTCTATGGATTTTATTCTTGGATTACTGAAAACTAAGACAGGGAAGGACTCAATCTTTGTTGTAGTCGATAGATTCTCTAAAATGTCACATTTTATTTCTTGTGCTAAAACTGATGACGCTGTGCATATTGCTAATTTTTTTTTAGGGAAATTGTACGACTGCATGGATTACCAAGAACGATTGTTTCCGATCGAGATACAAAGTTCTTGAGTCACTTTTGGCAGACATTATGGAGAAAACTTGGGACGAAGTTATTGTTTTCAACCACTTGTTATCCCCAAACGGATGGCCAAACCGAGGTGGTAAACCAAGTTTTGTCAACTTTGTTGTGAGCGTTGGTACGAAAGAACCTCAAGACGTGGGAAGAATGCTTACCCCACATCGAGTTCGCTTATAATCGCTCTGTTCACTCGGCAACCAAATTCTATCCTTTTGAGACTATCTATAGATTTAATCCTCTTACTTCTCTTGATTTATTACCTTTTCCTGTTGATCAATTTGTCCATACAGATGCAAGGAAAAAGGCTGAATTTGTTAAGGAATTACATAGGAAAGTTTGAGAGAATATTGAATCTCGAACCGAGCAATAAGTCCAACGAGCCAACAAAGGACGAAAACGAGTTGTATTTGAACCCGAAGACTGGGTCTGGGTGCACATGAGAAAAGAAAGGTTTCCGGCTCAACGAAGCTCTAAGTTGTTGCCGTGAGGAGACGGCCCCTTCCAAGTCATCGAGCGAATCAATGAAAATTCGTATAAGCTTGACTTACCAGGTGAGTACAATGTTAGTGCTAGTTTTAATATCTCTGACTTGACTCCTTTCGATGTAGATACTGACTTGAGGACAAGTTATTTTCAAGAGGGGGAGGATGATACGATCACGGCTTCCCATAAGTCAATGATGTGATCCAGCCCGGGTAGATGAGTCGAATTCACGTAGTTGCCCGATCGTAGTTCGAGAGAGTCGTTCGTGCCTCAGATTTTAGTAATAAAAGTAAAATAATGGATTAGAATAAGCGAAAGGTTTCAAGAAGGGTAAGTTTAGTAATAGGTTCGGTTATATGTAGCAAAGATGGGTGATGGATAAATGGATAGGTTTGGTTACAAGAAGGAAAGTTGAAAGATGGGGGATGGAAAAACAAACTCAACGTCAGGAATGATTCAACACTAAGAAGTGTCACCCTTGTTCCTATATTGTTAAGGTGAAGTATGGATAGATGGATAGGTGAACGCCACACCAAGATTGGTGATAAGTTCAAACAAGACGATTGACGCCACTAGCACAAGCCAGATAAGTCTTTCAAAACTTGTACGAGATATGAGAGGAAGCAACCTCACAAGAACAAATGTTCATTAACAATTTTGGCAAAAGTCCCTTTACAATGAAATGTGCAAACTATTTATAGGCTAATAAGTAGTAGCCGAATGGACAAACTAATAACTTAAAGACTAATTAAATTCAGCTATGAATGCACTAGAATAATCTAGAACAAGTCTTTAATGTGCTAGGACTAAATTCAGCTGATGGGAACTCCATTGGACAGCTTCATGTGTAAGCAAAGCATCTTGGATGAATGTGTAGTCTTGGGAACTCAATAGCTTGTCTAGATTCAGCCATGGAAGGAATGAATCAATCAAAAAGTGTCTCTTGGCCGAATAGGTGCTTAGGGAAGTCATTTGGACAGCAAACAATTCATGTATTTCACCCACATACATTCGGCCATGCATGAACTAGAAGGGAGCTTGAATCTGGCCGTACATGAACATGCAATAAATGCCTTCATTCATGCATGTGTACCGTCCAAAGTGAATGTATCTTCTTAATACACATGCATGTAATTAACCTCTCATGTACATGAACTTAATTCCCTCCAAGCATTGAACCAGGCCGTGCATGAATCTTCCCATTCATTGAACTTTCCCGTTCATGCATCTCTTCATGAATGTACCTTCCACATTCGGCTAACCTACATGAATTAACACACAATTAATTAAAAGATAACTATTCATAAAAAATCATAATTTAAATTAATAACTAAACAATTTAAAAGTAATAATTAAATTTAGACATAATAATTATAAGTCAACTTATGAAGTAAATTCGGCTAGCTCAAAATTAGTCAAAACACTTAATGAGCTGAAATTGAGCTAGGGGTTTCGGCATGAGCTGTAGCAAACTTAATTATAAACTAAATTAAGACTTAGTTTACTGAAAGGAAGAAAGAAGGAGCTGAAAGTAAGCTCGGTTGAGCTCAAACGAGCTGAAACGAGCTCAAATGAGCTGAGTTGAGCTGGGCCAGCTCGAGAAGTGAAATGAGCTAGGATCAGCTTGCCAACAATGCACGGTCCTTTGGATAGTTGCTTCAAGCTGATTTTGTGAGCATTGGCCCTTGTTTGAACTGTTTTGCATTAGAAGCTAAAATAGCTTCTAGGAAATGTTTAGCATGAGCTTGAGTTATAGGTCCTTTAGGCAGCTCGTTTAGATCTTGGTTTGCACTCGAAGATGCCCCGGGCGTGCTCACATCAGTCAAGCCCAAGCCGAGATCCGATGGTGCTACCTCAAGGGCTGATCACAAGGGCTCGTGCAAAACAATTTAAAGAAGCTGTTATAGCTTTAGTTCAGCATGTGTGGGATGATGTCAATGCTAGACCTATCGAACCGCTTAGTGGCCATTTTGGAAATCCATGCCAAACTTTTCTACAAGTTCGATTCACTCACCGAGCTCACCTTGATTCAAGTTAGCTCCCATGTAGCTCCACCCAAGCTCATTAGCTCGGGACCAGCTCATTATCAGCTCACGTGTTTAAGCCCAGCTCGGGTTTAGCTCATAAATTAACCATCAGCTCGTGGAGTTCACTTTGAATTCATTTGACTACTATTGACTTTTTAATTAATAAGTTCAATAATTAGTTAATTAATATCCTACATATTAAATTTAGTTCACATTAGTTATATTAAGTATGTCTGAAAAGTGTTTATTGATGATAATTAAATTTGTCATAACCGAATTTAATGTTGATATTTGTGTTCACATTAGTTTGAATTAATTCTGTTCACATTTCTTGTAGAAACGCAATGGACATATGGAGATTAAAAGCAAGCATGAATTTTGAAGGTGCATGGACGGTTGGGGGACTTGAATCTCTTAGGTACATGTTCGGCCAAGTACATGTATGACCATATTCAATGTCTTTAAGGTTCATGAATGTTTCCATTCATGTATGGTGTGCTATCTCTTCATTCTCCAAGGTGACCATTCGGCCAAAGGACACTCACACATGCATGAAGATAGCTTGGCCAATTAGCTTCCCTATGACTCTCCTTAATTCGTTCACACCTATGTTCACATGACAACACTATTCGGTTCACCTTGTTCACACTAGAAGACTCTTCAACATTCGGTTTTCACACACGTGATGGCCCTTGGAGTGTCCACAATTAATTCATACTTTTTGGCCAAACATTGCTTCATTTAACAAGATTGGCCGAACCTCACAAGTGACCATTGGACATCATGCATTCACTTAGTGTTTTCTTAAGTATGAATATTCATTCATTTCCTATTACCATAGCCGAATCTAGACATGCACATTAAGGGTCATTTTTCTAGAATTTTCTTTAATTATTGTGTAAGCATGAAAGGCCAATCGGCTACCTAGACTTAGGTCTATAAATACTTATTCAATTTCCATGTAAAGGACTTTTGAAACTTATGTTAATGTTATGCTGCCGAAATTGTGAGGCAAACTTTTCTTATATTTCGTTCAAAGATTCGTTTGGCGTTCCTAGCATTCTAGTTGTGTCAACGGTGTTCTTTGACATACCCGAACTTATCACTATTCATAGTGTGGCGTTCAACATGCCAAGGTTCCTATCTTGTTAGATAGTGGGTCGAGGTTTCCCTTACCAAACCTATAATCGAACTCAAAAGGCTTAATCAACGGGTCGATACCATTATGGTATTGGTTCTTGAAAGTACCTTTAGTAGTTCAAACCTGTTCTCTTCTTTACCTAATCGAACCTAAACCGACCAATTTGTTCGTATCCTTTTGTTCCTACCCTTTCGTTCCTACCATTCCATTCATACCCCTCTTTCTACTTTGACTATACCTTCAACTCAACTAAACCTAACGTAACTTCTCGTAGACGATCGGGCAATCTTCATACGACTCGACTCTTCCCGAGACGGTTCGTATCAAGAAACTTCAAGGAAATTTCCAGCCTCTTTTAGCTTTAATTTGCTGTCCATTCAGCATCCCTAATAGTCCATTCGGTTACATCATGTTTTAGGCTATAAATACTTGTTTTTATGGTTGAAAAGATTACTGAATTTTAGACTTTGTCAGTTAATGAACTTTATTGTTCTAGTGAGAATTCAATTCTCTTTATTCACTTTAGGACTAATCTGACTACCGGGATTTTGTCTCGTGACGTCTATCTTTCCTTTGTTTTATCCCGAACTTATCACCTTTGATGTGGCATTTGAAATATATCTTTGGTTCCTAACTCTCTATAGTTAGCGAGTCAAGACCCTTTTATCAACTTAAGTGCCTATTTTGAGACTCGGGTTGACAATCACTATTGTTGGTTCATTCTCTAGCCTTAGCCATCCATCTCCTCCCACCATCCTATCACTTCGCCATTCATCCAACTACCTTGCTTATCAAAGCCATTAGCCTAATTTATCAGAACCGGGGTGACACTCATCATAGTGTTGAATCGCTCCTAAAGTTTAAGTTCGTTTTCCATCTCTATATTTTTTCTTTATTTACTTGTTATTCCAAACCGAGCCATCCACATATCACCTATCTTGTTTCTTCTACCCGAACCTACTTCCATTTATCTAACCAACTTTGAACCCCTCCTTACTACATTCAACCTCCTAATCCGTTCCAAGCAAACTGGAAATTTTTGTGAATGACACTTCTCGTCGACGATTGGGCAAACTACGTGAACTCGAATCGAACACCCGAGCCAGATCACATCAATTCTGAGATATGATTTCGTGTAAGACCACGTCTGGGACATTGGCATCAACTCAAGATATCGTGTAAGACCCTATCTGGGACACTAGCATCAATTAAAGATTACGTGTAAGACCATGTCTAGGACATTGGCATCGTATTTGATTTCATGTATGACCTTGTCTGGGACAATGGCATCGATATTGATTACATATAAGACCACATTTGGGACATTGGCATTGTACGAGCTTCCAAAGCCATTCGAGTATCCTTATTGATTCTGAACGGTTCCACAGGCATTTTGAGAAATAAATGAGTATATGAATGTGTATTCAAATTAGGTAGTTGCAATGTATATGAAATTAAGCAATGAAAGTGCGTATGATTATGATCAGTTGATATATGATCTATGTGAAAATGAGATGTGGATACTAGCAAGTGAACTATGATCAAATGAATTATATGAGAAATGTGGAATTTTAATTGTACTTTTCCATATATGATTCAGGTACATGTGATTTTTATATGAAATTCTGATATGAAATGTGAGTATGATTCAAATGACGATATGTGAAATATATGATAATGAACGATGTGTTATATATGCTCATTATATGAAATTGTGGTCCTATGTTTCGAACATGAGAATTACGAAAAATGGAGCATGCTTTGGATGTGTGATTCATTAGGGTTATTTGGGTTTTGAAATGCATAAAAAGAAACTGATATATTTCTATGCATGAAATGTAATAAATGACCATGTTTCGGTTGGTTATGTAATGAAATTGTGCAAGCTTAATTTATATGAATGATCTAATTGTTGTTATTTGAAATTGAAAGCATGGTTTATATGTTCACCGATAAATAAGCCTAATGAAGTTACTTAATGTGGTGATGTTGGATTATATAAGATAAGTGATTGAATATGTCTCTGAAGTTAACTAAATTTGGCTTATTCAAGTTGAATTATATACATGATCTTCTGAAGATTTATTTTCTTATGGCTTACTAAGCTCTTGAAGCTTATTCTCTGTGTGTTTTTCCTATGTTTATAGATATTTAGAGATCTGCTCAGGTTGGAAGTCGATGGAGACGTCATCACACTATCCGGTTATCATTTCGGTAAATAATGTTTTGAGATTTGGTTATGTGGCATGTATAGGCTAAAAGTATGTGAATATGTTTGGAGATGTAAATATATGTTTTTCCAAGTTATATGGCCTAATAATGGATGTGAATATGGTTTGGTTTTGTTATGGTTTATGTGATGAGAAAATGGTATGATTTGATGCATATGAATGAATAAATGAAATGGTCAATTCGGTATGTGCTTAATTGTTAAATTTGGTATAAGTTTGGCATGAAGATGGATAAGAAATTGAGATGTTGGTAATGTATGATTGAATGAATTTGGATTATGATTTTGGTATAGATATTGAGCATGAAATAGATTGATGATTACATGACTTGAATAGTGTATGTTTTGAGATTGAAATTGGCTGAAAATGTGGTATATTGATGCTTGAATGATCCTTGTACGGAGGACTCAAATTGGGTGGCATTTTGGCCTTGTAAATGGCCTATTTTTTGCCCATACGGGCAGGGACACGGGCGTGTGTCTCTACCATGTTGCTCGAGGGCCACTTCGATGTGAGCTTGGGTAGACCACATGGTCGCACAAACGGGCATGTGCCAGGCTGTGTGGCCAAGTTAGTAGCCTCCCTAATTTTCACAAGACCGGGCACACAAGAATGTCTCGTGGCTGTATGGACAAGTCAGTATGTATGCTCTGTTTTGCCATGGCCTAGACACACGAGCGTGTCTAATGATGTGTGAGGCACACGGCCTGACCACACGAGCATGTGACCTCAGTAACTTTGAAAAAAAAGTTAAGTTTTCGAAAAAAAATTGTATGTGTTCAGTTTATTCCTGACCTCTTTCTAATGTATGTTTAAGGTCTCGTTGACCTAAGAAAGGGACTTTATGTTGATTTTTTATTGTATAATGATGATGTATGACTTTTGATTGCTAAATATTCTGATATGTCTAGTAATGCCTCTTAACCTTAGTCCGGCAATGGATACAAGTTAGGGATGTTACACCCTCCCTCTTTAGGAGGAATCCAATTCAAAGTGTCACCTTCACTAAAATGAAAGAAGTTAGTGACAACATGGATGATGAACTCGAAGGAAATTTCTAACACTTTATGCACCAATTGAACATATGTCTCTATGCTAGGATCAAAAACACGAGTTGGCCTTACGTTTTCAAGATGAATCAAGAATTTCATGTACAGCCACATAGAAGAAACATGAATCAATTCAAAGTTGTAATCAAGATGCATAAGTTTCATTTTCTTATTTAAAGTCCGAACAACAATTAAGCACACATTGTGCTCACACTTATCTTCACAAAATTTGTAAGGCTTGATCTCTCACAATGTTGAACCAGAATGATAAACTCTCGATTTGAACACACGAGATTGTTCACTTGTTCCAGAATGCGGCACGAATTTCTTAATCACCAATAATTCACACAAGTGAAACAAAGAGAATTTGGGTATGTACATATTCAAACAATCATACATCGTAAATCTCATTCAAACAGACTTGCTCAAACATTAAGGACTTCTTATTATCAACACAAACGAGCAGTTTAGGCACTTTTGGTGTCAATTCCTTACCAAACGAAATCAAATTTTGTTTGTGCCAATTCATTCTTACTACATCAACAAACTTGTCAACGCAATACTCATCAATAGTAAGACTCTTCATACCACTTTTAAAAAAAAATCACTAACAACAACCAGAGAATGACCATTAACCAATTTAAGGTGAGGAGATCTTTTGAGAACAAATTCATCAGTAATTTTATCAACAACATTCAAATGTGATTACCATGATTCAATGGCTAAAAACTCCTTACCTTGCTTACCTTTAAGCGCTTGTGGTTTGATTTCACTTTTAATCTTATCTTTTTCGATCAAATGGAATCATCTCTCATCGAGAAGGTAATGAAGTTGAAACTTGTCATTTGAATTTCTAGAAACTTGAAAAAAACCAATACTAGGACAACTCGCAAGTTGGTTAGTAAAAGCATTCCTCTTTTTTCTTATTCACTTTCATCTTTTCTACTCATTTCTTTTTTAGGCTTTCTTTCTTTTTTCGTAATCTCCTTCATTTTTGAAATCTCACTTTCACTCATCAATTCTCTTTCATTTTCAACAACACTTGTTTCTCGCACTCTTTCTTTTCTTTCTTCAATTTTTTTCTCTTTTTCAATATTCTTTTCTTTTTCACATTCTTTTTTCTTTTTCTTTCTCTTTTCTTTCTATCTTTCTTTTTCTTTCAATTCCTTTTTTTATCATTTCTTTTTTTCTTCTCTCAATTTCCTTTTCTCGCTTTGTTTCGTTACAAGAAGAAGTTAACATAAAAGATTCAAAAAGAGTAGACTTTCGTTGGGTAGAAATGGACAGAGTTGCATTTGAAACAAGATCACCTCTTCGTGATTGACTCTCTATAGACAAGTACTTTGATGCATACGAAGAATGACTTGTGTTTTCTAGCTCGTCACCTTGATAGGCTTTAAACTTGAAACTAGCTTTGTTTCATCTCGAATTCCTCGTCATATAAGAATCACGATATGGATCTCTTCTCGAATAACCATTGGACATTTGTCTTCGTGACGATCTTATTTTCGTCCCTCATTTTGAAGAAACTAATTCTCGTTGGTCTCATTCCTTGACTCAGTCTAATCGTTCCTTAATGGGTTTGAACCTTCGCTCAAATAGATGCTCCATTTTGTGTGTGAAAGCTTGGAGTGTAAAATCTAGCACACCTCCACCAACATTCCTTATAGGTTGAAAACCACTTCCCTTGTTTGGGTTTCTTTTTAGACTTCTTGACATCTTAAGTTCACACAAACAAAAACCTCACTATTTCTCTCCAAAGAAAATTCACTCCCTTGGCTGTTCACTCAAATAGACTCACCACTCTCACCTTTTTTCGCTCAATCTGCCTCTCTATGTTCGCAATGGACTACTTTGACTTAACAGCAGTCGATGCGGGTCAGCTTACTAAAGTGATGTTTGGTTATGGGTAGATAATGATGTTAGGACAAAGGGTAGGCTAGAAACAAAAGGAAAATAATGTAAGTGTGGCCGAATGGTAGGAAAGATAGAGTAATGAATCCTGGCAGCAAATGAATTACAAACCTTCAAACCCTTTTTTTTAATATCCCTATGAATTTGTACTTACAAATACTGATACTCACACCTTGAATTTGTAATTTATTTTTTTTGTACAATTTTTTGATCTCTTACAATCCTAAAATGCTACGAACGTCGATACTCACCTCAATTTCACCAGCTCTGATACCAAATTATACGAACTCAGTTTGATGATGATTCGAGTCATTTTAATTGCCCAATCGTGAAATTAAGTAAGCGTTGAATTAAATCGAAATAGGTTGGAAAAATGGAAAGATAAATTTGAAAAGGCTGGAAGTTAGGTTCGAATAAAGGTCTCAAAGATAGTTTAAAAGATGGATGAAAAGTGTTCGGCTAAGGCAAAGGCTGAACCAACAATATATAGGATTGTTGACCCAAGTCTTAAAAGCACTTAGATGGATAATGGTAGGTGAAAATAGCAAATAAAACCTTGACCCGCTATCTATCAAGATAGGAACCAAAGGTATAACGAATGCCACACTTTGGTAATTGATAAGTTCGGATAACAAGGAAAGAATGATGCCATAAGCTGAGCTTGATAAGTCATTTCAGTCTAAGAGAGAACAATGAGAGTTGAATTCTCACAAAGAACAAAAGTTCATATATTTAGCAAAAAGTCTTTTAAAATAATTACAAAAACAAACTATTTATAGGCTGAACATGTTCCAGCTGAACGGACACAAACTAATCAGCTTAAATGAGTTATTGATGAACTTAATTAAGCTAATTAAAAACTAAAAGACCTTTGAGAAACTCCAACATATGTAACGACTATGAACAACTTATTAAATCTTCCCAATTAGCTAATAATTAGCTCTAATGAGCTGAATGAATTTGATTCAATGCTTGATTAGCTAAAAAGGTTATAACAGCCTTTTATTTCTTCTTGGGCAGCCGAATGGACAACAACAGTTGGCTTAAATTTGGCATACGAACTGATACGAACTCGCCTC